>NW_024868344.1:90862-124934 GCF_013358625.1 Macadamia integrifolia | reverse complement strand
GGAGTTAGAGCGGGTTCCTTATGGGCTATGATGGCAAGGGTGACCTTAAACACCGGCTGGCCCGACAAGTCTGAGCCAGTGCCAGAAGAGATGGGAGTGCCCAAGCCGTGTACATGCACCTACCATAAGACCATGTACGGATAAAGCAGGTATTATAGCCGTATTTTAAGGTATATACGTATGCTACATCGTATTCCAGGGGTGGGGTTCGCGCCGAGGCATGAACTCTGTAAAAATCCCAAGTTTTGGCCTCAGGTGGGCGGACAGGTGGGTGCACCCACCCACCTAAGTGACCCATCCATGTGCACTATTCACTTATTTAGGAATTATATATATAGCATTTATGACTTTATTTACTTTTCATTTATGACACCCGTACGTTGGTGAGAAGAGTAAAGAGGAGAGAGAAAAGAAAGGGAAGAAGAAGAACGGAAGAGAAGGAAGAGGAAGAAGAGAAGGATTTCAGCGGCGTCGAAGCTTGATCTTCCCATTCCAGCGCCGGGAGAGTGATCTTCAACTCTAGATCTACATTTAGAGGTAAGCAAAGTTGGGTTCTTTGAACATTCACCATACCCAAGCTTAATCCCTTGATTCGAGTAGGGTTTCTTGAGATCTTGTAAATCCCCTTTGAAATGATGAATCTAAGGTTTAATGGATGATTTATGTGTTGATCTTGAAGGATTTGAAGAGGTATTGACAAGGTGGAAGAAGCATTGTGGGTTTGAAGTGATTTGGAGGGTTTGAAGTTGTTCTTGAGCAAAGAAGGTAAGATGGTTTCCCGTCACTTGAATCTAACCTAGATCTAGGTTAGAGCCATCCTATAAGACTTGAAAGTATGAAGAATGGGTTGGGAAAAGCCCCCATTTGAATCCCCAAAGAATGGGGAAAGTTGGGAAGAAACAGCGTTTTTCCCGCCAAGACCGGTGGGTGGAACCGGTGGGCCCCTACCCGCCTGTGGCACCCACCTGAGAGGGCAGGGGCCTTCGGGCACAACCGACGAGCCCAACCGGTGGGCCAACCGGTGGGCCACCCTACCCGTCGATCCTAGCAGGGGCCCCTGGCCCAACCGGCGGGCCCCTACCCGCCGGTCCAAACCGGTGGGTAGAACCGGTGGGCCAGACAGCCCACCTGTCTGACCCACCTATGTGGCTCCGAAGGTGATCCTTATGTCCGATTGAACCCAAATCGGACGTGTGACCTTCTTTTAACGTTCTAAACATGATTTTGTCATCGAATCTCATTAATTTTGATTCCAAATGGTGAAGTACTAACCCCGCTCAATTATGTTAGGTTCACCAAATCCTACCCGATTCACACCGGATCTCTCCCGTACCGAACGAGAATCCTTGTATACTACAAGTAAGTGGGGAGAGGACGTTTGGCCTTGTTTCAAGGCATTTTTTGGCATTCATTTAATTATATCTAATCTAGTCATGCCATCATGAATATGCTATGTAGATTAGTCATTCCTCACATTGTTATGCATGTGTGCTATGTTTACTTTCTAAATGCCAATTGAATGAAATGTTTATATGTTGAATGTGGACATCATGGTGCATGATGCATTGATAGACTAGATGCCTTAGTTGACTTGGAAACGAGTGCATTAGTGGCCCATGGAATGGGACGCAGTGGCACTATACAATCGTACTATTGTCATATAGGAGCATGCGGTATTAGGATTTTCACCACCCCGTGCTACGACCCTTCCCAACAGGGGTTAAGGTGTTGGGTTATCATTTGGGGGGAAGCAGTGGTCGCGGTTGTTGGGTCACTATGGCGGTTAGATATAACACCCGACGGGTCATGTAGGATAGTCGGCAACCCCGGTGGTACATTCAAGAGGGCCAATCGTACTGCTTTTAAATTGCTGGAGTCAGCACCTTTATTTTCAGTCAATTACATTTCTATTGAGAGCCAGTGGACGGCATTGTCTTTACTTTTTCGAGTACTCACGGTGGGCCTTCTCCGACAGCCCTATGGGCGTATCGTGGGAGGGAGTTCGCGGCTCGTACCCAGAGTATACGCGCACTGTGGCTGTAGTAGCACTAAAACCAAGGACTTAGTAATGTTGCTTAGGTGGATGTGATTTAAAATGTATAGCATGGCATGTAGTGCATATGATGTGTTTTGATGTGTGGACTGCTGTGTGGTCCATCTTACCACTTACTGAGCTAGTGAGCTCATCCCACGTGTACACCCCTTTTTAGATGATTTTGCAGGTCATACATTTGAGGAGCATGGGGTGGGTCCCACAGTCGAGTTTCCTGAAGAGGACTGGTGGACCCCTGAGGAGTTAGAGCACGGCACTGACTGCTCGTGCGAGAGTTGTGCTGCGGGACCGCAGTTCTGAGGCCGTGCTGAGCTCCACTTCTGAGGCCGAGCTGAGCTCTACTATGTGATGCCGAGCTGGGCTCAACCCTTGATGCCGAGCTGAGCTCTAGCCTTTGTTGCCGAGCCGAGCTGTGTACTTTGATTATTTTGATGATTTCCTTTACATACTTGATATATGAATTGTACTTTTATTGTGTAAATATCATGCCTTCGCGCCCACATGTATATAATTATTGTATCACAATTCGGGTATCAAGTATTATGGGATTATTCACAGGTAAAACTTAGTCTTCCGCTGATCTGATGAGCTTATATTAGTTGTGTGTATGCTGTGGTGGAATACAGTATCTGATGATCCTGGCAGGTTTGGGTTAACCAGTGTTAACCCTGTCACTGGCCCGGTTCTGTGAGAACGGGGTGTGACAGAAGCGGTCCAGGCCCTCGTCGCCCTGGGCCATAGCTTGTCTTCCTGAGACTCCTCCCCCGTGGTAGACTTCAAAAGCCCGAGGGCTGGGAATGTTAGGGCTGAGGTTGGCTTCGTCCCTCGGTGGTCGGTTAAAGAAGACGACACCCTGTCCGTCGGCCGTGTCACTCGTGAGCTGGTACTGAAGGGCAGCCTCCCCTGAGATGCCGTCGAAGCGCAACGACAAGGGACGACAACCATGATAACTAGCGCCTGCATCTTCATGGCAGAGGTAAGCTTCGGTCTTCCAAGCCTTGATTTATGATCATTGCAACGTACTGACCATTGGTATCTTATGCAGGCCCAAAACCAAGTGGGTCAGCTAGCGATCCGGGCCGAAGCCATGGCCCGAGACCTCGAGGCTTCCGAACGCGAGAAGTCAGTCCTGGAGAATGAGCGTTTGGTTCTCCTTGAGAAGGTGGAGCACCTGGAAGCGGACCTTCTTCGTACTCGCCAGGAATGTGATCAGAAGCTTGCGGAGCTGAAGGCGCAGATAACGGCAAGGGTTCAGGAGGCCAAGACCCAAGGGGCCGAGATGTATAAGGCCTCTGAGGGCTTTCATGAGGTGAATGAATATTTCCCTTTCTTCGGATACCTTTGCCTTTTACTTTTTTGCATTTTCTCTGATAAAGGATCTTTAGCCCGTAAGTAGGTGCAAGAAGGTCAAACCCTTCAGTGGCCCTAGGATTAATAGGCCTCACTCTAGTACGAGGCTTGGTTCTGCTCCATCGGCTTATCCGAGAGGTTTCCCATGTCCGAGGGTCGTGGACTTGAGGGATCATAAACAAGTAGGATCCGGTCGGTGCCCCGATCGAGGTAAGGACCCTCGGTCAGGTCTGCTCGGCCTTGGCCGGAGCTCCCAATCGAGGTTATGACCTTTGGTCAAGTCAGCTCTGCCTTAGCTAGAGCCCCCAACCGAGGTAAGGACCTTCGGTCAGGTTCGCTCGGTCTTAGCCTGAGCTCCCAACCGAGGTGGTGGCCTTCGGTTAGGTCTGCTCAGCTTTCGCCCGAGCTTCCGACCGAGGTTATGGCCTTCGATCAGGTCTGATCGACCTTAGCCTGAGCTCCCAACCAAGGTAGTGGCCGTGACCTTCAGTCAGGTCAGCTCGGCCTTAGCCAGAGCCCCAACCGAGGCCGTGACCTTCGGTCAGGTCGGCTTGGCCTTTGCCTGAGCTTCCAACCGAGGTAGTGGCCGTGACCCTCGGTCAGGTCAGCTTGGCCTTAGCCAAAGCCCCCAACCGAGGCCGTGACCTTCGGTCAGGTCAGCTCGGCCTTCGCCTGAGCTCCCAACCGAGGTAGGGACCTTCGGCTGTATCCCTTCGTCAAACTCCCTTTGGCTCTGCCTTGATCAACAACGGTGGTGATGACCGAGGTAAGGACCTTTGGCAAAGCTAAAGCCATCAAACAGGAGAATTCCTAGCAATTGCCGTAAACCAACTTACATATTTTTCATAAGTAAAATCATCCGGAGAGCTTAGGATGAGGAGTTACAACCAGAAAATGCTTAGGAGCAAAAAGTTACAATGTGATTGCTCGCTACTTCACTACTGGTAGAATTTTCTCAAGTTCTTCGAGTTCCACAATCAGGGTACCCTCTCTCCCCCCATAATCTCCAGGTGATAGGAGCCCGGTCGTATTACCCTTGAGACTCTGTAAGGACCTTCCCAATTCGGAGCTAGCTTTCCTTGATGCCTCGGGTCTGATATTTCTACCCTTCTGAGGACGAGGTCATCCATTCTGTACTCGTTCTTTCGGACTTTGGAGTTATAGTGCCTCGCAACCCTCTGCTGGTAGGCGGCGATCTTTTCTTGTGAGGTGTCTCTGACTTCGCTCAAGAGGTCTAAATTCACCTGAAGTCCTTTATCATTTTCTTCTTCATTGTAGTACTGAATCCGATAGGTTACGGCCCCTACCTCCACCGGAAGTACAACTTCGGTACCGTAAGTTAAAACAAAGGGTGTTTCTCCGGTGGCCGATCTCTCAGTTGTGCGGTAAGCCCAGAGGATATTGTACAACTCATCTACCCATAACCCTTTGGCATCATCCAGTCTCTTCTTTATTCCTTGGAGCAGGGTACGGTTGGTTACCTCTGTCAGCCCGTTGGTCGGTGGATACCCGACAGATGTTTTCCTGTGGTCAATACCAAGGGCATCACAAAACGAGCCGAAAGTCAGGTTGGTGAACTGAGTTCCATTGTTCGTTACCACTACCCGAGGGATTCTAAATCGATAGACTACCGCTCTCTGGAAGAAGTTCCTTACATTCTTTTCGGATATCGTCACCAGGGCTTCGGCCTCTGCCCATTTCGTGAAGTAGTCTACCGCCACTACTATAAACTTCCTTTGTCTCATGGCCAGGGGGAATGGGCCCAGGATGTCCATTCCCCACATGGCGAATGGTATCGGGCTTGATAGGGACGAGAGCTCGGTAGAGTGCTGCTTAGGGACGGGGGCGAACATCTGGCACTTGATGCACTTCCTGACTAACGATTCCGCGTCCTTCCTCATTGTGGGCCAAAATAGGCCCTTCCTCAGCACTTTATGTGCCAAGGCCCGGGCTCCCAGGTGTTGGCCACATATCCCTTCATGCACTTCTCGGAGTACATACTCGCCATCGGTGGGGTTCAGGCACTTGAGGTACCGCACGGTGAACCCTATTTTGTACAGCGTCTCATCCTTCAGAAGGAAGCGTGTTGACCTCATTCGTACTTTCCTTGCCTCATCCCTATTCTCTGGGAGCTTTCCTTCCTTAAGGTATTCGGTTATGGCATCCATCCAGCTATGGCCGTGTTCGCCTACAGGTAATACCTCTTGGGGTCTTTCGGTACTTGCCTGTGGTAGCACTTCAAAATACACCGATCGTCCAAGGTCTGTGAAGTCAGAGGTGGCTAATTGCGATAGTGCATCTGCACTAACATTCTCTTTTCGTGGCACCTGCCTTACCTCGAATTCCTTGAAGGTTGTTATTCTTTCTCGCATTGTCTTCAAGTACCCAACCATCCTTTGTTCTTTGGCTTTGTAGTCTCCATTCACCTGTCGTACCAAGAGCTGCGAATCACTATGCACCACCAGCTCCTGTACCATCAAAGCCCGTGCCAGATTAATTTCGGCTATTAACGCTTCGTACTCTGCTTCGTTATTGGAGGCATCGAAGTCGAACCGTAGTGCGTACTCGATCTTGAAACCTCCGGGGCTAACCAATATGATCCCTGCGTCGATTCCAGCACTGTTGGAAGCACCATCCACGTACAATGCCCAAGCCTTTCATTCTCGGTCCTCAGAAGATTCCTGGGGATTGTCAGGGAGCGTCGTCTCGGCTATGAAGTCTGCGAGGGCCTGTGCTTTTATTACGGTTCTAGATTTGTACTGGATGTCAAATTCTCCCAACTCTATGGCCCAGTTTACCAGGCGACCGGACATATCTGGCCGTTGCAGTATCTTCTTCAGGGGTTGGTCTGTGAACACGCATATCGTATACGATTGAAAATAGGGCCTCAGCTTTCTTGCCGTTGTTACCAGGGCGTATGCCACTTTCTCCGTCTTTTATATCTTGTTTCGGCATCTAGCAGAGTTCGGATGACGTAGTATATCGGCCATTGTTGCCTTCCTTCTTCCCTCATTAGTACTACACTTACAGCTACTGCTGATACAACAAGGTACAATTGTAATGTATCCCCGGTGTTTGGCTTTGTCAGCAGCTGGGGTGCGGCCAGGTACTCCTTTAGTTGTTCAAAGGACTTTTCACATTCCTCTGTCCACTCGAACTTCTTGGATCCCTTCAAGGCTCTGAAGAAGGGGAGGCATCTGTCAGTCGACCAAGATAGGAATCGCCCTAGGGCGGCGACTTTGCCTGTTAGCTCCTGGACTTGCTTCACATTCTGGGGTGACCTCATATCTCGAATGGCTTGTATTTTCATCGGGTTGGCTTCAATTCCCCTCTCCGAGACAATGAAGCCAAGGAATTTCCTGAGGCTACTCCGAATGCACACTTTGCCGGGTTCAGCTTCATGCCGTACTGCCTCAGTACCTGGAACGCCTTTTCTAAGTCTTGAATGTGTTGTTCCACCTTTAGGCTTTTTACAAGCATATCGTCCACGTATACCTCCATGGTTTTGCCGATCATCCCCTTAAAGATTTTATTCACCAACCTTTGATAGGTGGCCCCTGCATTTTTTAGCCCGAAGGGCATGACTTCATAGCAGTACAGTCCTCCCTCGGTCATGAAGGATGTCTTCGAGACATCAACCTCTGACATATTGATCTGATTGTACCCCGAGTACGCATCCATGCAGCTCAGCGCCTTGTATCGTACCATGGCATCAATGAGGAGGTCTATTTTCGACAGGGGGTATCCGTCCTTCTGGCAGGCCTTGTTCAGGTCGGTGAAGTCGATGCAGATCCTCCACTTTCCATTTGCCTTCGGGACCATCACCACGTTGGATATCCACTCCGGGTATTGGATCTTGTGGATGAACTGGGCCTTCAGCAACTTCTCTACTTCTTCGTCTATTTTCTGCTGCCTTTCGGGGGTGAAAGTCCTCTTCGTCTGTTGCACCGGCTTCTTTGTCGGGTTAACATTCAGATGATGCTCTATTACCTCTCGATCTATTCCAAGCATGTCTAAAGCCGACTAGGCGAAGACGTCAAAGTTTCAGAGGAATGAAACTAGTTTTTCTCATTGTTGCCTCGGCATTGTAGCCCCGATCTGTAATTGTCGAGCGTTATCCCCCTCTTCGGCCTCAACTTGTACCAGATCCTCAGCCGGTTCCCCCTGTTGATAACTGAAGTCATCGCGCAGATCTTCTATCGGGAGAGCCTCGCCTGCCTTTTCTCTTCCCCACAAGGTAGTGGCGTAGCACCTCTGCGATGCCTCCTGATCGCCTCGACATTCCCCGACACCGTTCTTGGTTGGGAATTTCATCTTGAGATGGGGTGTGGAGACAACAGCAATTAGTAGGTTCAAACCAACCCTCCCTAGTATGGCGTTGTATGCCGAGGTAATGCCTACTATCAGGAAGTTGATTATGACTGTTACTTGGCTATCTCCAGTGCCGGCTCTTATTGGCAACTCAATCGATCCTTCCACTTTTACTTGGAGGTCGGAGAATCCCTACAACGGGTGTTCAACTTTCTTCAACTTTCTCTTGTCTAGGCCAATCTTCTGGAAATCCTCAAGGAACAGGATATCAGCTGAACTGTCGTTATCCACTAAGATCCTCTTCACTCTGCAATCTTCTATGGTCATGGTGACTACCAGGGCATCGTTGTGCGGAGTGTGCACCCCTTCCAGATCGTCGTCTGAGAAGGAAATAATCGTCCCCACCCTCGCCTTCTTGTTCGACCATTCAACCACATGTACGCTTCTCGCATAGGCTTTTTCTTTCCTAGCCAAGACTGAACTTTCTCCAGCGGCTAGGCCTCCACAGATTATCGCTATAACCCTTGTTGGGCTCTTATTCTTATCCCAGAAGTGATGGTTAGCTTCCTCGGGTGTCCGATCCCTTTGCTATTCCTGATTGCCTCTACGGGCTGGCCCAATTCTTTCATAGCGGCCTCTGCCATCTCTCCAACGGTTGTCCCTATGGTCATTACCGTCTTGGGCATCCTCCTTTTCGCGGTCCACGAATCGGCCTAGATATCCTCTTCGGATCATTCCTTCTATTTCCCCCTTGAGGTGCCAACAATCTTCGGTGTCGTGGTCGTAGTCCCTGTAGAAGTGGCAATATCTGTCCATATTGCATCTCTCGGGGTGCCGTCCCATCTTCCCTGGCCACTTCATGGCTCTGGCATCCGGGGAGTCCTTTATCTGCATCAGTACATCCGTTTGTGTCCGGTTCAGGGGCACGTATTTCTCGAACTTCCTTGGTGGACTGGGTGCCCGACCACGCTCAGACTTTCGTCTTTTGCCTTCTTCGGAGGGTTTGTCATCGCCCCTTGAGATCCTTTTCCTTCCAGTCTTCCTTTCAGCTTCTTCATCTGCTTGAAGGGTTTCTTCCATCTAGATGTACTTATCGCACCGAGCTCTCAACTCGGCCAGGTTCCTCGGTGTATACTTCGCCAAAGACCTTTTCAGATCCTTATCCTTGATGCCTCCCAGCATGGCTGTGAACTCTTCTTTCGGGTCCAGACCTCTGATCGTGATCTTCTCTTGTTGGAAGCGCTTCATGTAGTTCTGCAGTGATTCTCCTTCATGTTGCTTGACGTTGGTCATATTCAACATAGTCTTCTGAAGGGGTTGGCTACTGAAGAATCCCTTCACGAAGAAGTAACTTAGATCGTTGAAGCTGTGGATCAACTTCATCGGTAGACGGTTGTACCATAGCCTTACCGCTCCTATGAACGTCAATGGCAGGGCGCAACACATGATGTTTTTCGAGACTCGATGGAACTGCATAGCGACCTTGAAGCCTTCTAGATGATCGACGGGGTCCCCAGACCCATCGTAAGTGTCATACTTTGGCAGGCGAAAGCTGATCGGGAGCGGGTCCCTCATAACCTCATCAGCTAGAGCCGTGTCATTAGTGAGGTCTGGCTTGCAAGCTCCCGTATGATTTTATGCCACCTTCTTGATCTCATCTTTCAGGTCCAGGATCATCTGCTTTAACCCTGAGTCCTCGTGTCTATGTTCGTCTCCTTGGCGTGGTTCTCCATGTCGGTCTCTGGCGGCACGCTGCGTCCTTCCCCAAGGTGAGGGACTTTCCCTCATTGCTCAGTTTCAAAAATTATGACCGGACCTTATCAATCCTGTACTGCTCCGGTCCTCGTCTCGAGCTCTCTTGGGCTGGATATGGGGGCCTCGCGGTGCTTCGCCAGTCTTTTGAGAGACAACTTTGGAGACCTCCTTCATTGCCTCGGCCATTCGGTCATATTTTCCCTGGAGGGCTTCGAACTGCTCCCTTGTCACATATTCCTACGCTCCAAGAGGGGGCGGAGGATTACTATCTCCGTGCACCGAATATCCAGCCGAACGCTGGTACCTCACGAAACCTTCCCGATCATCGTTTCCCCTTTCTCATCCAATTTCCGTCGAGGGAGGGAGCCCTCCTGAAGGTTCCTCCTCCCCCATGTTCATGTTCAATGCTACTCTCATCTTCTTACAATTGTAGGTTCTCCCCACCATTACTGTTGGTTCCCACGGACGGCGCCAATCTGTTGCTATCGAAAATCCGTATAAGCTGATCCTGCACAAGCATAGAAGGTAGAGGCCCAGAGCTTTGTTTGGGGTTAGTCCTCCGACGCTCAAGTTAGAGCTCGGCCGCACAGTTTTTTTATAGGAGTAATGGTGTGGGTTTTGATGCTTACCTTTTTCCTCCTCTCCGACCCTCTCCTTTTCGAGTCCTACTCGGATACGTCCTATCTCCTTCAAAGGGGAATATTCTCTTTATGCGGTTGACGGAGTCAGAGTCCTTGCAACCTCTATTAGGTGGGCGACACATGTCCTTACCCTATGGGGCAATCAATTTGGCCGTATCAAACCTTATCCCACGATATGCCCATAGGGTTGCCGGAGTAGGCCAGCCATGGGTACCAAAAAAGTAAATGGGACTTGCCCTGCTTTAAAGTAAAAATGGGTCTTGCCCTGCATTAATTTAAAAGCATTACGATTGACCCTCTTGTTATATCACCAAAGTTGTCGACAATCCTAATGATCAGCCAGGCGTACTTCTAACTGCCACCATTGGTACATAACCTTAGGCATCCCCCCAGTGATATACCCAACACCTAAACCCCTGCTGGGAAGGTTTGTAGCACAGGGATATGTCATTCCTAATCGCATGCTCCTATGTGAGATAGTACGACTGCATAGTGCCAGCGCGTCTCATTCCACAGGCCGCCAATGCATTCGTGTCTAAGCCTACTACGACATTTAGTCTAGCAAAGCATCATATTCAATAGTTTAAAGTCGTCCATCTCATATCACCAAGCAAGAATAGGTGTTTAACAATTAAAGATATCAGCATGTCAAATCATAATTGAATTTCATAATGCACATGTCAATGCATACAATAGCACTAGTGGATGACTAGTCTACACAATAATGATATGATGATATGGCTAGTCTATAGTCAAAATAACATGATGCAAAGTTCTCTTCCCACTTACCTAATTGTATATGAAGATTACCCTTAGTACGAGGGAGACCCGACGTGCGATGACGCGAGTTCCTAGAATAATCTATCATAAAAGAGTTGGATTTAGTATGCCTCATTTTAGGGTCATAATAATGAGGTATGATGATCCTAATGTGTTTAAAATCACAAGTGAAGGTTACCCGACAAATTTGGGCCCAATTGGAACCTGAGAAGTCGGATTGGTGGGTCAATCGACAGGCAAGACACTCACCAGTCCTTACTCGCCACTCGACCCAGGGACTCTGCCTGGACTAGCGGGCCAAGAGAGGTGGGCTATGTTGCCCACTTGTCTTGCTAGCCTATCGAGCCAACAACTCTGTCTGGACCGACGGGCTAGGTCACCCACCGGTCTTGCTCTCCAATCGAGCCAGCAGCCTACCGAGGACAGGAGGATGCTGGATTGGTGTGTTCGATCATTTCTAGGCACCCACTGGTTAGAATCAAAATTTTGCTATTCTCTCCCATTCTTCATCCCACCATGGAGAAACCAGTACAAGTCGATTCGACCACATTTTCCATAAATCTAAGGCTGCAAACCATGATTACAACCTAGATCTAAGGTCGATCCAAAGTCTTAAGCGTGGATCTTACCTCTTTTCTCAAGAACATCTCAAAACCCCAAATCTTCTTTTTAGCTCAAGAGATCAACAAATGCTTTACAAATCTTGCAAGCCTTCCTCTAAATCCTTCATAAACAACATTTTATTAAACCTTAGATTCACATTCTCAAGAGATAATAACAAGATCCAACAACCAAATCGAAGGGTTTCACTTAGGGTTTCATAAGGGTTTAAGGAATATAAACTTTACTCACCTCAAATCGTAGATCTCGAGATGAGGGTCGCTAATCTGATGTTGAATTCAAGAGATCTGACCATGGCGATGCACAACGATCATCTTCTTCCTCATTTTCTTCTTCCTTCCTCTCTCCTCTTTCTTCCTTTTTTCTCTCTTCTTTACTTTTCTCACCCACCGTATAAAACAATAAATGAGGTGAAAGAAAGGTAATAAATGTTATTTATAGTGGGGTCAAAATATCTAATGACCAGAGTGGTAGGTCACACTGGTGGGTCCGACCCACCTATAACCACCCACCAATCGCCTAAAATTTAGCCTAAACATTGGGACTTTCGATGGGGCTTGGCCCCCGACACATATTTCGCTCTTGGTAATAGATCAACACACGTACTTAACATAAAATATGGCTACATACCTTATTGTGTGTACATGACCCGATGATACGTGCACGTGCATGGCTTGGGCACACGGACTTCACTAGGCATTGACTCCAACTCATTTGGCCAACCTGAGTTCAGAGTCACAATTTCCATCATGTTCCATAAGGTACTCGCCTCAGCTCGCTCTCAGGTCCTGCAAGACCAAATCAAACCAACCAGAAAATTAGACCGGGTTTAGAAACTAGGGTATCACATTTCTTCCTCCTCCTCCTCATCCGCCATTAAAAGAAAAAGTTGTTTACTCTTACACATGTGGCCAGGATCAAATTTTTCGTCACAATTGTAACATAAGCCCTTTTCTCTACGCTGCTGCAATTCAATAAGGCTAAGTTCTTTTTTTTTTCTTTTTTTTTTTTTTTTTTTTTTAAGGGGCAATCCAATGGCTAAATATTGTAGCAATGGCTTGGGTGGTGGTGCAGGGAGAACTAATAATGGAGTTTTAGACCCAAATTTCCTCTAAGAGCTCTTCTTTAATTCATTGACCTTAGCTTCTTAGAGTTTAGCTAATCCAATCGTTTGAAGTAGAGTGGTTGGTCGAAAGGACATCACTTCACAGCTAACCTCTGGTTTCAATCCAGAGATGAAACAATTCACTAAAATTGATGTCGAAAGATTGTGACACCTATTAGCTAATGCTTCAAATTTTATTTGATAATCAAGAACAGTAGATGTTTGGAAAATTTTAGCTAAATAACCTTGGTGATCTTCATATTCTGTTGGACCAAATCATGCCTCCAATGTATGTATGAAACTGTGCCAATAAGGGAACTGGATTGTTTGTTCATCCATTGATACAATTTCCAGGGCTTTCCCTTCTATGTGAAAAGAGGCAATTGGCAACTGGAGAGCTTTATTGGTGCCCTTAGAATTCAAAGAATTGTTCTACCCATGGTTTAAAGTATCGGTGCGTATCGTGCCGTATCGGCCGATACGTATCCGTATCGGTAGGCATCGGCACGATACATACCGATACGATACATGAAAATTTTAAAACCCTTATGTATCGATACGTATCCTACGATACACACCGATACGCACCGATACGTACCGATACTCTATGAAAAATTCAAAATTGAAGTGAAATGTACGTTTCGGTATGTATCGGTATGTATCGGTGTGTATCGATATGTATCGACCGATGCACACTGATACGTATCGATACGGTCATAAAATGACCAAAATGGGTAATTTTTTAGAAAAACACAATTTTTTGAGGTGTTTTTGTTCCAAAGTTGCTACCAACCATTTTTCTCTCTAACTAAAGTGAAAATCAAGGTCGGGAACAAGGATTTTACATTTATAGGACAATTACAAACCTTGGATTCTTAGTGCGATACTCTCAATTTACTGTTTATGCATAATACATATTATATATAACTTTTTTTAACTATTTTTTATGCAAAAATGTATAAAAAAATGTTTCCCATCCATTTATGTGCGTATCTTTAGCGTATCTCCGATACGATACGATACCCTCCGATACGTATCTTAATTTTGGCCGACCAATATGACGACCGATACCGATACTTTAATCCTTGGTTCTACCCCAAAAATCCACCCAAAAGGATCTTCCCCGTTGAATTTAGGGAAATCGAGCCTCATTGATCTGGATGGAAAGGAGGAGGACTACTCCATGTGAAAAACCCATGTATTCTTGCTTCCGTAGCTTGAGGATTCTGCACCATGAAGTGGTCCTTTGGTCAAGGAATGATCAATCTTGGAACCCAATGACATTGCTTAATTCATCAGATCTGCAAGTAATCCTTGCTAATGATCTAGCCATTGAGTGTGAGCTTCAAATTGTTGTTTATGAGTTTCTAAGTGTTGACTACATTGAAAAGATGGAGCTAGAAGAGCTAAGGGTAGGCCTAAGATGTCTATTGATAAGGTGGTATGAAAAGATATGCATAAGATAGGGCTCGATTCTAATATGACTTTAGATAAAATTTTGTGGAGGACAAAGACCCGTGTTGCAAATCCCTTATAGGGGATCGATGTTCCTATGATGTGTCTTTGACTACTGCTTTGCCTTCTTCTTTTATCTCCATTTTTCTTTATTTTAACCTCTCTTTTGTGCTTCTTTATTTTCTTATTTTTATATCGGATCCATGTAGCCGACCCCATTTAAGTTGGGGTAAAGTTATGATTGTTGTTGTCATTGGAGAAAAGAATTCTCTCTCTCTCTCTCTCTCTCTTCTCTTTGTGAGAAGACACATCTGCCATTTGTTTTGTCAATGAGAGAGAGAGAGAGAGAGAGAGAGAGACTTCCCTTGATAATAATTACAAAGGGGAAATAACCCTACTTGATTGTGTGCCCCCATACTCACACACAAGAAGTGGCGAAAAGACCACCTTGCCACCTGGTTGGAGGCCTATGTGCCTCCCTGGTTAGTCCCCACATTGGTATATGCCACACGATCAAGTGGCAGGTAGTGATCCCCAGCCCTGATTACAAAGACAAACTTTTCCTCCATTGCACGGGAAGGTCCCCGTGCTAGTTCAAAGTTCACAAACCCATATAGAGTTTTAGTTTATTCCCAAAATACCATCCTGAACACGTTTTGAAACCCCACGGTCGGGGGATTCCTCTTCAATGTGGCTCAAGAAAATTCGATCTTAATAATTACAGTGTCATTTTCTAAATCCCCCAACCCCATCCCGCCCCCACCCCCCACCCCCACCCCACCCCCACCCCCACCCCAGAAAAAAAAAAAAAACAAAAAAAATCTAGAAACTCGTAATAGGAAGAATTCGTCGAAAGGGGTACGTGCGTAATTCCGTGCTTGTCAGAGACTCAGAACCAAAGTGCCCTAGTAAGCATAGTAACTAGCAAGAGACTTTTGGCGGTTCCGTTGGTTTTTCGACTTTTTGTTTTGGTGGCGAAGTCCAGGACTTCCTCTGCAAAATGTTATCCAAATGCTGGCTGAGAAATCCAAACCCATAGCAGTAATTGCTCTCTCTTCATTTGTTTTCTCTTTGCATTCATCTACTACCCTTACCTTGTATATATATATAATTTTTTTTTTTTTTTTTTTTTTTCTAATTCTAGAGGTTTTTGGCTTTCTACGCGACTTGCAGAATCCTTTAATGGCGCTTCAGCCGCACAGGTTATTCTCCATGGGTTGCTTGCACGGAAACTTCACCTGTTCATCTCTGCTTCCATCTATGGTAATGCTTAACAAAGTCTTTTTTTCATTTTTCATTTTCCATTTGTTCTCGGTGTATTTATGTCCCGTTTGGGTAGTGGGTAAATCGTTTGGTTGCAATTAGTATCTGCGACCACCAGAACAGCTCCGGAGTCTCCCTCTCTAAATCCTTCCCCCCTCCTTCCTACACTTGTCTCTTTCGAACTCTGTTTTGACTTTGATTCTAAACTTGTGATTCCTTTTTCTTGTGATTACTACTTGTTGCTATAGTGTGTCATTATTACTATGTATAGCAAGCCATTATTGATTTCATCAATGTGGAATTCAGATTTTACCTCCCTTACCTTTAACCAAGTGCCGTTCTCTTTCTGGATTGGCTCCCTTACCTTTCGGTGTTAAACTTTCTTGTTATTTTCCTTTTGGGTTGAATTTGTTAGTCATATTTTGAATGGTTATTCTGGAATGAACCATTTGACCAAAATCATTTCGACTTGGCTTCTAATAGTATTAAATGCTTTCTTCCTTCTCATTCATGTAATATGAAGCAGGATGAAAGTGAAGTATTATCAGTCAGTAAGAATTTCATTCTTGTTGTGTTGGAACTGGTTTTGCAGCCACAATGTAGGCCATTTCGGAACTACCCAGGCACTTGTTTTCCATATACACTATGTGGCGACAGCAGTAAATTCAGAAGAATGCGGGAATCTTGCAGGGTTGCTGCTAATCAATTGAAAGATCTCAGCTTCAAGGTTGAACAGGAACGTTATATCTTCAGAAGCCTTTCCGATGGGTTCAGACATGGTACAAGCTATACTTTCCAGTCCCAGTTTAGAGTTGGATTTCCCTGTACTGTTAATCCCATGAATACCTTGAGGTATTCAAACAAGAATTTTGGATCAAATTCATCTTCTTGTCAATATGTTGGTCGGGGTTTTTCTTCAGTTCATCCTATAGAGAAGCCCCAGGAGTCAAGAAATTCAGTTAATAGAAATGATAATCTGGCTTTGGGAGTTGGAAACAATGGAGTTCATAATTTTCCTGACAAGAAAGTCCGCAAACCGCCGAAGCGAACAAAGTCATTGGTTGCTCATGGAAGAAGTCATGATGGAAATATACAAGCTTCAGATTCCTCCCGAGCTCTTAAAATGAGTGCTTCTAATGCTAGCAAGACAACTGCTAACATTAGGGATGCAGTGAAGCTGGATGAGAAGGTGACTGAAGATGCCTTGCAGGATGTGAAGGCAGGATCATCTGTTAATTTTTCATCTAAAAGGTCTAGTAAACACCAAGAAGCTAATACGGAAAGACAAAAGATGCAACAGTCAAGAAGTAAGAAACGTGGTGAACTTTCTGGCGCTATTTCCTCTTCTGTTGGAACTAAGGCTAAAGGCTCTAAAAAATCTACACTAGTTGAGCAACGAAATGCTGCCAAAGCCACCCAATCCTCCACTGCTTCAAAAGTAAGTACTGGTGGGTTTTATTAAAGACTCAGGTTATGGAGCTGTATTTGATAAATTATTACTAACTAGAACTGAAGTATTTCAGAATCTTCCTTTATTAAAGACTCAGGTTATGGTGCTGTATTTGATAAATTACTACTAACTAGAACTGAAGTATTTCAGAATCTTCCAGCTGAGGAGAGCCAGGCGGCACCATTGGCAGTGGTCAGCACTCTTCGCTCCACAGACGACAAGTCCACAAAGTCGGAATCAAATGCGAAGTCCACTAAAACTGGTAAATCTCAGAAGAAAAATACTATTACAAAATCAAGCAAGGCCTCCTTGAGAAAAAGCAACAGACCTGTGCAAGATTCCTCCAGCGGTGAGTCGCCAAAGGCTCAGAAATTGTTAGACGAGGGGAAGATTAGGCCTTTTGGGAGCACATTGAAGCCGTTATACCCTCCCACTGGGAAATCTGTTGTAGTAGTGGAGTCCCTCACAAAAGCAAAGGTTATTCAGGGCTACCTCGGGGATATGTTTGAAGTCCTTCCTAGCTATGGTCATGTGAGAGATTTGGCTGGTAGGTCAGGATCTGTACGACCTGACAATGATTTCAGTATGGTGTGGGAGGTTCCATCTGCTGCATGGACTCATCTTAAGAGTATTAAGGTTGCGCTGAACGGGTACCGTCTGAACCTCCTTTTCTTTTAATTGATTTACAAACTAGAAGGAATATTTGCTTAAGCTTCTGGGACTTCTGCTCCTGGGCTTCTGAAAGCCAGCTTCTAGGAGCAGAAAGGCAGATTCGATGGAATTATTTCTTGAAATCTTGACCGCCTGAACACGAGAAGCTCGAAATTTTCTCCTTAGAATCTGGCTTCTGGAAGTGCAGAAGCCCAAGCCCAGAAGCTTACCGAAACATGCACGAAATAGACTATTTGTGCGTTCATAATTTTCAGTTATCGGTGCTTCAATTTTTTGAAATGTTGGTCTGATTAGTATTTATTAGTAACATTTGACCTATATAAATCCTTTTCTTGCAGATTGAAATTATCTGTACTGGATTACATTACTTGAAATCTCACCTTGTTAATTGAACCAATCATCCATCAAAAAACCAAAATATCCTGAACACTTGATGTGGATATTGATATGAATTGAGTAGAATGTACAAGCAGAATCAAGCTTTCCATGGTGCTTCAGATAATGAAGAATCTTTTGTACTTAAGTTAATATCTCTAGCAAGAGTTCACTAATGATATTTTGATCATGTAATCAGTTCAAGAACATGAAGAAGAATTTACAACCGGAGACGCATATAAACCTAGATTTTGAAATAAGCAACTAAATTCCGGTAACAGACCTGTAGTTGGTAATCTGACTGAAGAACACTTAATGGTATTTGGAAAGGAATTGATACAGTAGCAACATAGCAGGATCATAAGACAACTCTTGAAACTATCTTAGCTGCAGCTAGTAGCTGATTATTTTGTTTAATTTTGGTTTTATTTTTTTGTTTTTGGTTTTATTTATTTATTAATCTGCTAGGTAAAGGATCCCAGCTGGAACAGTATCATGCGTTCTATCTTCCATTTAAATTTCAAAAATCTGATTACATATTCCTGATGTGCCTATTACACCTTGTTTTAACTCTTACATCTTCTATGAATTGCAGTGGAATACATAGTGACCGACTTCTATAACACAAATAAGTAAGTTAAAACATCTTGAAGCAATCCTAGCACTAGCTGGAGAAGAATATGAACTGAATGGAAGTTATATATCTTCCCCCTCCGAATAAAACCTTCATAAATGGATTCAGAACAGAATTTGAGATAAACCAGACTCTGATCCACAGGAGAAGATAGCTTAATTCATAAAAGAAAATTTCTGAAGTGGCCTAGATTAGCCAATCTTCATTTCCATGTGATTCCATGCAGCTCAACTTTGATTCATTTGTGCATTGTTGCATGGTTTCTGTTATTATATTTTCTTTCTATAGTTATATATCTTCTCTTTAATTGAGCCTTGTGATTAGAAGATTTACTTGTGTTCATAAAGACTTCTGTGCCTATGTGGAGGTCTGGAGGGGCATAAGCCTCATAACTTGACCTGTGTTCCGTTTTGAAGTGTGGGCATATCAGACCAAAAGGGGGGCAGGGAAAAAAAGTCTATCACCTTAGCAAAGTGAGAGATCCTTGATGCTCTTCCATCATGTACATATCAGCATCCAACACCTGTCCCTTTTTGCTTCCAAATATACTCCTCTTCACTCTTGTAATAGCAGAAAGTGGGACAGGTGTTGGATGCTGACTTGTATGATCAGGTGATCGTACGAGCAGCCCAACTTGAGGTGTTTATCACATTGGTAGAATGAGAGAGCCTTGATGATCTTGCATCACTAGTATAAGATTCCCAACTTAAGGTGGTAAATTCAACATTTACTTTTGGGCTTCTCGAATGCCCTAAAGAGCTGTGGTGGTCAAAACTTATTTATTTACCTCTCTTTTGGGAACTAAATACATCAACATGATAATTTATTATCTCATCTGAAACATGTAGGTCATTGACTGGCTACAAGTTTATTGACCAATGATGAGTCCATCACCTGGCATTCGTCCACAAACTTTGCCTTTATACTGTTTCTTGATGAAGTAACAGGTTTTCATTGGCCAATTGAAAAAAAAAGGGCTATTTGGGATACTATAGAAGCTGCACGTTTATGAAAGTACATGCAACCTGTCCAAAGCTGGGCCATTACAAAAAGCCAGCTTGGTTTTACTTCATACAATTGGGAATGGAGCTATATACATCAACTCTCTATGAACCCCTTCTTTCAAACTCATCAGCTAAGGCATTAGTGGCCCTCTGTTCCCAAGAAAACGAGATATTCCCCCGGTTGCGTAAGAGTTTCACACTAGCCTAATCAGAATTCACTCGCACCGACCTCCATAGGATCTGAAATCCTGAGATAACCATCTATTCACAAGGCTGTGTTATCATAAATAAGTAGTCCCCCCTGGTTGACAGATTTTATTTCTGTTGTGTTAGAATCTCCTCTCCCCACTGAACTTTGCCTTAGTGCTTGATAAATTCCTTCTATAGTTGAGTTGATCAACTAATTGTTGGACGAGGCTTCCTAGGTGACTTTGACGGTTTAGTTCCTTAACAGAGAACTACAAATGACCTGGCAAGCTATGTTTTGCCACTGAAAAGAGCTTTACATGTTTGCAACATACTCTATTATTAGGTTGACAAAAAAATGCTCCCTTTTGGTGGCAGTTCGAATTGAACAATTGAAATTATCAACTAGCTGCCTTAATAGGGTGGATATTGAGAGGGGTGGATGGCCCTAAAATTCCGCCAACTCTAATCTCCAACTCGTTCTATTGGGTTTTATTTGTGGTTCCATATGGATGGTCCACAGTTTGTGATTTTCCCTATGACATGGAGACATAGCTAATAGTGGGCTAATCCCTTGGTTGATGAGTAAACCAAGCAGTTTGTGATTTGTCCTATGATGTGGAGATATTATCCACTGTAATTTTTCTTTGTTCTTGATTTTGTACTATGTGAGAGTTGTGGTTTGATGGTGCTTATGGTCTGATACCTGATTAATGGTTAGCATTTCTAGGTGAAGAGTCCAATTGCTCAGAGATAAGGAGCAGAAATACATGTGGGTATAGATAGCATGGTTGACCCAGGAGGTCTGTGGACCTTCTATGTCATCCCTCCAAGTGACTGAAAAACTGGATGCCATCTAGTGAAGAAAATTAGTCAAGTATAACTTGCCTTCATTTCTTCATTGAAATCGGGTTTTGTTTCTGGTTCTGACTGTTCTTGTTTCTTTTGGTTTGGTTGGATTTTCAGGGCAGAGAATCTTATCCTTGCATCTGATCCTGACCGTGAAGGAGAGGCAATAGCCTGGCACATTTCGGAGATGTTGCTACAGCAGGATGCTTTGCATGAAAGAATCATTGTAGCAAGGGTTGTGTTTCATGAAATAACCGAATCGTCCATCAAAAGTGCCCTGCAGTCTCCAAGAGACATTGATGTGGACTTGGTTCATGCTTACCTTGCACGTCGTGCTCTTGATTACTTGATTGGATTCAACATTTCACCATTGTTGTGGAGGAAATTGCCTGCTTGCCAATCTGCTGGGCGGGTCCAATCAGCAGCTTTGGCTCTAATATGTGATAGAGAAATGGAAATGGATGAATTTAAACCACATGAATATTGGACTGTTGACGTTGAATTTAACAAGGAGCCTGGTTCCTTGGACAATGCCTCCTCTCTCACATCACACTTGACCCATTTTGATTCTAAGAAGTTAGAGCAGCTGTCAATCAGCTCACATATCGAGGCGAAATCTATTGAACAGAAGATCACTTCATCAAATTTTGAAGTGGTGCGCTCTAAAAGGAGCCAAGTAAGAAAAAATCCTCCTACACCATACATAACATCAACTCTTCAGCAGGATGCTGCAAACAAATTACATTTCACGGCCACGTACACTATGAAGGTTAGGGTCAATTTCAGTTTTCTTTTCGTCCCTCATATTTGTCCACTTTTCCTTCATTCATTGACATGTTTTTCGTCTTATATATGGAGACTGATGGTTTTATTCTTCCCTTCTATTTGGGACTGATGAAGTCTAATGGTTCTTTAATTTTGTTATTTCTATCTAAAATAATATCTTATGTTTGATCTATTGTACATTGAAAAACTTTATAGTGATATTTGAACCATGTAGGTTTAATGTTTGCATACTACATGCCAAGGTGGATATTTATAATTGTCCTTTACATTTGGTTGGACTGGTCGGCTTCATTTTTGAATTTTATAGGTTCTTATAATTGAATAAATTATGTCCTTCCATATGTCATGTATGAGTCCAATGAACTCCCCACCGACTGATTTGACATTGTTGAGACAATTTCAACAAATAAGATCCTGTGTAGAAGGGAAAAAAAGGGATGGCCTGTGGGAAGTCACTTGAAACTTGAGATGCTGCCATTTGGGTTTGCGGTTGAAAATAAGTGTAGATATGTGCATTTAAGTGTTGTGACAGAGATACATGAGTAGGTGCCGCATAGATGACCTAATTTTAGATTTGTAAATTGAATCTGATTGGTGGCCAAGAAAAATTGTGGATGTTCGGTTGATTTTATTTCTTGAATTCACAATTGGCTAATAGTGCAGGCTCTGAGGAGAATAATAATAATGATAAAGAGCTTTAAGTGGAGAAATGATTGCAGAAATTGTGGAAATTGAAAATTGCAGAAGTAGAAAAACTAGAACATAACCAATCACTCTTAGGATTTATGGAAAAACTCTTATAGCAATCACACTTCTCAATCAACTTGATAAAAAATTGCACTTTTCAATCAATAGCACACTGGAGTTTCAAACTTTTATCGACCCTATGAAATGAAGAGCTTTCATATATTTTTTATTTATTAAAGAGGATACTCCCTCATTGTCATCCTATGCTATTGCCTCCCATATAGACTCCAGTCTATCCATTTGAGGATACTTGAATTACTTTGGTCTAACCAACTGCAACATGCAGCAATCAAACTATTGCACGTGCTAAGCAATCAAACTTCTCATGCTAGATGCCTATTCTATTGCCTCCCATATAGCCTCCAGTCTATCCATTTGAGGGTACTTAATTACTTGTAGTCTGCCCCAACTGCAACAAATGCTTTACTCACCCACCTAGAGCGACTCTTTGAATTTAACAAGATCTAATACATAAAAAAACCATGCTAATGTCTGGCCAAACCATCCATTCAGTTTTGCAAGATTATCGAATTGCCTCTACACTATTATTAGTAATCCATTAATTCGTACGACTGTTCCAGTGAGTAACCTGCTAACATTCCAGTTTCGGCTGCTGACATGATGAAGAAGTTGCATTGAGGTTTTCTTTTGAGTGGTGGAGAGGGTCTCTGAAATACACCATCTGGTCAATTGGAAATATGGAGGCTACAGAGGTACTCACAATCTGTATGTGAATATAACCTTCACTGTGTGATGGTTCTGAGAACCTCAGAATTGTAGAGACAGGTTATGGTTGGCATAAATGGGATGTCCAATGAACAAGATTGTAGTTGACACATGGATTTTAGAACTGTGCTGTAATTAAATTTATTGATGTGTTCGTTCTGCATATCAGAAAAGAAGCAGCAATGGAGAAGATAAAAATGACATGGTGTTGTAATAGTTCACTAGTGGAACAGTTCACTCAGATCTGCAGCTGGGCAGTAAGTAAAGATGCTAAGGTTGTTAATTATGTACCTTCAGGACCATTGCCCTTTTATGTGTAGTCAAAGATTTGGAGGTGGATGATGTAGCTAGGCTGCTCAATCTGTTAGGTAAAACAGAGTACAGACAGAATGAATATTGAGGTTCTGGACTTTTGGGAACTCAGGAAAGAACACAGTGAAGCCTCCCTAGAGGTCCTTCTTGAGACTTCAAAATAATTTTCTCAAGGAGGCCAACTGGGTAAAGGAGCCCTTAAAAGGTTAAGTTCTTTATGTTGACAGCAGCATTGGATAAAATTGTAACCATAGTTGTCAAGGCGCAAAGCGACCCAAGTCGGTCGAGGGGGAAAAAAAACCAAGGCGCCCTTTTTTTGCTAACTATGATTGTAACCATGAATCACTTGATTATTATTTATTTATTTTTGCCCCCCCCCCCCCCCCCAAAAAAAAAAAAAAAAAAATATATCAACGCTCGATTGGGATGGGACATGTCGCAAATGCTTGTTTTCCTGTCTTAGAGATGAGAAACTGTACAGCAGGTGCTGTTCAAGTCATGCATTTGTGACAGATGGGATATCGTCTTGGGTGAGTTGGAACAGGCATTGATCCTCTGAAGAGGTGCTGCAACATTTGATTAGAAGAAACGCTTACAAAAGGTTGAAGGAGTATGGCTATTGATTGATCACACAGAGGCTGTTTATTGGACCATCTGGCATGAAGGAGCAATAAGATTTTGAAAATCAGGTCAGAAGCAGTTTGAAAAGAAGTTGCAAGTGAAAAGGAACTTTACTTTCTTGGGTTTCTCAATTAAAGAAATTTAAAGTGGAGAATATATAGCATGCATGCAATAGGCAAAGCTACTTTCTATAGTCTGTTGCAGGCTGTAAATATGTGTAGCTTTTGAGGGTTTGCTGGTTCCTATCCTTGCTAATGAAACATTTTACGCTAGTAAGAAGCTATAAGTTTCACATGGGCTCCACATCATCATAACGATGTCAAACTAGCAAATCACCCGAAGAATTAATCATCGGTGGCTTTTCTGTGGGCTTCAAGGCCCGAATCTATTTGTTACCTGCTATTAATTTTCCTAAAATTTATTGTATAATGTTTCATTGTCACCTATCTCATGGAACCTGTTTTTCTATGTAATTCAGCTTGCCCAGAAGCTATACGAGGGAGTTAAACTATCGAATGAGCAGGCAACAGGATTGATAACATACATGCGGACAGATGGTCTCCACGTAGGTATCACTTTGGCTGCATGAAGCCTCCTTTTAGTGTGGATTTTATTCAACTTTCAGTAATGTACATTAAGTTTTTCTTTAAACTTTTCAAGCCATTAAGCATATTAGCTTTATCTTCTTTTCGTCTTAGTCTAGTGTAATGAATTTAATGTCATATTGTAATTTTTTTTTAGATATGTAAGATTTTGCTAAAAGACCATAAAGTCATACAATAAGCCTCAGAAACACACTTTTGCATGTTAAGAATTTGTACTTTGGCGGTATCTGAAGCTTCCAAATTAACTTATGCGGAAAAGGGCCTAGTGAAAGATCCAGGCAGGATGGACTCTCTGCATCCAGTGGAGGAATATAAGCCAACTGAGATGTTTTACTTGAAATTTCCCATTGCCTATCAAGGATCAGCAACCCACCTTCTGACACTAACACATTCCTGAACTATCCTCTCTTTTATTCCTCACTAAATACAAAGAGACTAGGGGCATCTCACTTTGGAAAGGCTCCTCTCCAGATCAGAAGTCCGACAATTTATTCTTACTTCCTTTTCCCAGATCTACCATATGGACCTCAAAAATGAGGGGAATGACTTAATACAGACTATGTGATATCATCGACAACAAGGTTGTCAAAACGTTGCCTAGGTGTCCCTGGCAATTTTTTTGATAGGCGCCTGGTTGCTGTTGCCTTAATTTTTGATCCCCCTTGACCGCCTTGGTTCGCCTAGTGCTTTGACAACTATGATCGACACAATAGCAAAGATTGTTGTGATTTTTGAGTTAGGATAAAAAATGGCTTTCAATTGTGTGGTAAAAATAAGCCCAAAATGGCATTCACAGTTTAAGAGATCGAGAGCATGGTTCGAAATCTCACCGAAATTTTGGTGTTTTTTTTGTTTTTTTGGCCGAAACGAAACAAGGCCCGAAATAACATTTGTACAATATTTAGGTCGAAATTTTCATATTGTTTCAGTATCTCACCTGTCTTGGTACATTCCATGTGTTATAAATACCATATCTCAGTCGAAATTTCGGTATTTCGGTCGAAATTTCTACTGTCTCGCCTGTCTCGGTGGTTTTGGTTCTATTCATAGTTGTCACGGTGCCAAGGCGAACCAACACGGTGGAGGGTTGTCTAAGCGCTTAGGCAAGAAGGCGCCCGCCTTAAGGCGAACTAGGCGAACAAGTGTTAGTTTATATTTTTCCTATTTTCTAACATTATTTAGTATGTTATATATACCTTGTATCATAAAAAATCAAGATTAAGCCACATCAAGTCATTAAAAATCAACATTTAGCCACATCAAATCATAAAAAATTAACATTAAGTCATATTAAGTTATAAAAAATCAACATTTAGAGAAATACTCTTATTCTATAATAAGTTTGACTAGTCAAATGATTTTATTTTTACATGAGACTTTTTGTATTAGTTATAATATAAAACCAGCTTTCTAACAAGTCTAAGATTACTTAAATCTGAGTTGCAATGACAAAGTTATGCTTCAGTCAAACTTTTTTAAGTGCGCGAATACTGTTAAAATTGCCTGAATGAAAATAATTTTATGAATATCAAAACAAAATATTTTTTTACCGGACTTTTGTTTTTAGCAATGTTTTAACATGATAGAATTTATAAAATTTTCATAATTGAGAAAAACCCTAGCATTTAAAAGTTGAAAATCGTCCCTATAACCAAAATCCAGTTTTTGTTCTTGGACTGGGGGGTTGACTTTTTATCATTTTGGAATTTGATTTTTAAACTATTTTTATTGGATTCAAATAGGGGGTATTTGCTTATTAATGAATAATATCTTAAGTAAATTACTTGAATGATATTTGGCATAAATAAGTGCCGAAACACAAGGCGACATGCAGTGCAACAAGGCGGCTGTCGCCTAGGCCCCAGGCAAACCGCCTGGACGCCTAGTCGTCGCCAAGGCGTCGCTTTGACAACTATAGTTTCATTTGCATATTTTGAAGGAAAAACACTCCAAGTCTCCAACAAGCCTCTAATTAGCCACATCATCACACATTTTGACTTCCATTGTACTCCTACAAGATCTCCACATTCAAAGCTTAGGAAAGATAAAGTTCTTTCTCTAAAACCAGGTAAAATTTTCAGAATAGTTGGATGGTTGTTGCCAAACAAAGGTGCAACTCTAAAACAATGTCATGTCCTAATATTTTTGCATTTTAATGTTCTAAGCATGTTTATTAACCTTAAAATAAGTTACCCACCAAGTTTCAGGTCAAAATATGGCCGTTTGACCACCGAAACAGTCAACCGAAACAAACAAAAAAAATACACCATTTCGGCCGAAATTTCGCCGAAACAAAACTTCAGTTTCTGAACCCACCGAAACACTAAAACGAAACGAGATTTCGAACCTTGATCGAGAGTGCACGGAGGAGAGAGGTCGAAAAAAAAGGGGGAAGGGGACACTCCTTTTACTCGCTGATTTGGAGTGTGGTGGGGTGTTGTAATTTTGTTCACTGATGTAAGAATCTTTAATCCTCCATCTGCATTTGCGGGTAATTGTACTTTGCCTTACACTAAGAGTTATATGAAAGTTAGAATGCAAGGATTGTGATTAACTAAGGGAGAAAGAGAGAAGAAGAAGAGGAAAAGGATAGGGTTGGAGAAGAAGAAGAAGGAGGAGAAGAACAATGGTAGAATGTGTGTTGAGAATAATGCCTCTCTAACACATATATATATATATTACTTCACTAATAGATTACAAGTAATTACATTAGGGAGGTAAAAAGGGAAAACAGATACACCCAAACACTTTGGGGGGAAGAGAGAAAGAAGAAGACTGAGGAGACAAGGTGTCCAAAGGAGTTTTGGAACCAAAAAGTTTTGTTAGCGTATGGTTGATTAAAAAATAGCAATAAGGAGAGCATCAGACCAAAAAATTTTAGAAACACGCATGCCAAAGATAAGACTCATACTGACTTCCATGAAATGATGATTTTTCCTCTCAGCTACCTCATTTTGTTTGGGTGTGACAACACAAGCCAGCTGATGGATAATGCCATTATCCGTAAAAAAGTATTGAGGACCACCATATATATACTCCCCTCCTTTGTCAGAACGAACAATCTTAATCTTGGTGTCAAACTGTGTACATAGCATATGATAAAAATTTTTAAAGGCATCATACACATCACTCTTATGCTCCATCAGAATAGTCCAAGTAGCACGGAAAAATCATCAACAAATGAAACAAAGTAGCAATAACCAAGTAAAGAAGTAGTAGTAGAAGGCCCCATAACATCATAGTGCACAATGTGAAAAGGAACAGTAGATCTATTACCATGATAAGGATAAGAAGAACGACAATGTTTGGCAAAAATACATGGTTCACAAGGAAAGACATGGGAACTAAGAAAAACGAAGTAAATAAATGAGGTAATTGTTTCCTCATAATAACAAAAGAGGGATGTTATAAACGTTAGTGCCACAACATCACAGAATCCACAGAACTACTGTTAGTACGTCCACACACATAGGATTGAGCTCTAGCCAAAAAAGATGATTGAGGTTCAAGTAAGTAGAGCCCTTTCTCCTCATACCTACTGCCAATAATCCTCTTCGTCACCAAATCCTGAAAGAGACAATGAGAAGGAAAAAAAGTGACAACAATTTAAGGATTTTGTTAAGTGACTCATAGATAAAAGATTAGTGACAACGCTAGGAACATGAAGAACAGAGTCAATTGAAATGGAGGAAGAAACAAGAATGCTACCCTTACTAGAAATGTAGGAAAGAGAGCCAACATCTACCCTGACCTTATCCTTATCGAAACAAATAGAGTAAGAATCATAATAATGGGACGTACCAGTCATATGATCCATAGCACCATAATTAATAACCTAAGATCGAGCTATAGGAGCAGATGAGGAAACCTGCAAGGCTAAAGCTAAGGAATCTGGCACTATAAGTGAAGAGGATGATGAGCCCCCCAGCTGAGACATGACCATACAGAATGCGGCAATATCCTCCTTAGTAAGGGAGCTGTGCTCAGCCTGTATGCTAGGAGTAGACCCTGTAGTATCAGTCTTAGTCTGAACATTAGGCTCTAGCTCCCCCTCTACAACCACCACGTGCACCACTAGATCCACCATGCGTACTAGGGGGACGGCCATGAAGAACCCAACATCTCTCTTTGATGTGCCGAGATTTCCCACAATGATCACATCGTCTGTCATCTCCACGAGGTGGCCCTTAACCTTTGCCGCCACCACCACTCCAATCTCTCTGAGAGCTAGTAGTAAGAGTTGACAGCTCAAGAGGGGGTGTAGCTTCCATGGCCACCCTCCTAGTCTCTTGACTCTCCTCACTCTGCAGATAGCTACACACTTCATCAAGAGATGGAAGAGGAGACCGGCCCAAGATTTGTATCCAGATTGGCTCAAACTCTGGATTTAAACCACCAAGCAAGATAAGAACACACTTTTTTTCAAATGTTCGGTAAACCTTAGCTTAATCCTTAGGATTGGACAATTGAAGGTCCCTATAGTTATTATACTCTTCCCAGAGACTAATGACTGTGTTGTAGTATTCAGAATTGCTCGTACCTCCTTGGTTCATGGTAATGACCTTTTGGAGTAGTTGATAAACCTTAGTTGAGTCACCCACATGATCAAAAGTTTTGGTGACGCTGTCCCAAATGTCCTTTGCAGTCTCTTTTCTCATGAACCTTCTTCCAATCTCAGGTTTCATAGAGAATATCAGTCAAGTCATAACACTGGAGTTTTCTCAGTCTCCCATTTTGGATATGAAGGGTCACTTGGGTTAGGAGCTATAATGGTACCTATAACATACTTTAGTTTTACCCTACTTTGGAAGGAAAACTTCACAGAATGAGCCCAATCCAAATTGCTGGTGTTGTCCAACTTCACAATAGAGATTTGAGTATTTGGGCTATCATAAGCCATAGGAGTAGGAGGAGCAATACTCGATACGCTGGCTGAAACATCGGCAAAGAGGGCTCCGAGTCCACTATCTTTAGACAAATTATAGATGAGGAGTCACACACAAGATGGGGAGTACACAATCTACCCATATTTTTCTTCCCAAATACTCAGAGATAAATCCCACAAAGGGAAAAAACACAATACCAAAGAAAATCCAGATCAAGGCACACATTAAGAGAAAGAAGTTATGTTATAACACTTCAAGAGACCCAACCAATACATTGCACAACCCAATATAGTTGGAATCCACCATAAATTGCACTTTGGAAGCCAGCAAGGGAAAAAACAGGGGAAGCGATAACTGTAAATCAGTAGAGAAAGGGGCTGTGAGCTCATACCTCTATCTTCCTAGGAACGAGAGCTTAGCAGTCTGGTAGAGGAGCCTTGGGCGATCCAAATGAGGTATACCTCATCTCCAATGGCTGCAGGATGAGAGAGAAAGAGGGTTCCCAAAGTGAAGCTGGCTGTAATCATGGTTTTGCTGGATTTTGTTGCTGTGAACTCCAAACAGCTTCAATCCTTCTAATTCTTTACATAAAAACTCTTCTTGGGTTTGCTTTGACCCTCTTTCAAGCTCATCTCATAAGTTCTTCAAGTTTTTCACATAATGATCTCTTCCTTGGAACCCTTTTGTAACCTGGAGTTTCAAAGTGAGGAAATAGAAGTAGGAAACTTGTAATCCAACTCTCAAACCAAGATCTTGTGCTCTGATACCAAGTTAGAATGCAAGGATTGTGCTTGACCAATGGAGAAAGAGAGAAGAAGAAGAGGAAAATGATAGGGTCAGAGAGGAAGAAGAAGGAGAAGAATGATAGTAGAATGTGTATTGAGAGTATTGCCTCTCTAACACATATATATTACTTTACTAATAGATTACAAGTAATTACACATACACCTCCCTAGGGAGGTAAAAGGGGAAAATTAAGAGTTACAATATAACATAACTAGTGACGTAACTAGTTCCCAAACCACCCTTAGCATAATTTCTAACAATGAAAACTCACAAAAGGAAAGAATATGTCTTGATTGTAGGAGCATCTTCTATTTTTTCCTGCTATTTCAAACTTTAATCTGTTTTTAAATATTATTCCATTTTCCCTCTTTCTTATTTTGAAAAGGAAAAGAACAACAGCGTCATTCTAAATGTTATTCCGAATGCTGTTATGTTCTCTTTACTTATTCGAAAAAATATCTTTAGTTAATTTATGTATGTCATGATCCATGTATGACCAGATCTCTCTGCCTGTTGGCAAAGGTTCTTTGAAATTTGATTAGAGAAGAATTTTCTCCATAATTTTGTGGTAGTTTGCCTTGCTTGTTCATTGAGCTCAAACTTTGATGGGATTATCATTAGCAACTTTGAGATTTGACTACCATTTCCGAATATTGTGGAGGTTTGGTGGTGGTTCAACTTCCCTCTACTCTTTTTTTTTTAAACATTATTATTTAACAAATCTTCAATAAGAAATTCAATTTTTGTATAACCATTGTTCTTTTGGGATCAAATCATAACTTGTTTGGTGTATCCACATGTGCGGCATGCCCTTGCATGTCTACTTGTTGGTTACTGTAACTGTAAAAAATATGGGTTTTGATGCAATGCATGTCAACTTTGAGTACATATAAATGGGTTTTTACATTCTCCTTAGCTATTAATGGTTGATATGAGCTTTGGCCATTATAATAATCAACCAAGGTTCTAAATATCGGGTTTTGACCATTTCAACTGAAATTTCAAGTAAACCATTGATTTTTTCCTGGCTTGGTGGAAACCATGGTTTTGACCCCCAAATATGTGTTTTTTTTTTGTCTGATCTTTTGTGTACATCCTATTTTTGACATTTCTAACTTATTCCATGGATTAGTTCATAAACACCTAAAAGCTTACTTGTGGTGTCCACCCAAGTTTGCTAGTGTACGCTGAGTTAAGCTGTACACTAGTCTAAGTTTACATATAAATTACATATTGGGAATTGATAAACATGATTAAAACAAATAATTTCGACACACAACCAATGTATAGATCGGGTCATTCTAACTAACGTATAAAAATTGAAAGCATTCTACTATGTTTACAACTACATTGTGCAAAGAAAAAAAGGGGGGGGGGAAGTTTACTTTTTTTGCTCAAAGTACTCTTCTTTATGTAGTGGATTTCCTTTGGTTGTGCAAAATATGTTGACTAGAATCAAAGATAGAGAATTTTTTTTTTTTTGCTTCAATCCAGTCTTCCCAAGAGAAACATTCGAAATATGGGAGAGTAGGTCGAAATGTGCAAAAATGAGCTTGTTTCCCATGGAATAAGTCATTTTATAGGCAAACCAGGCGATTTCTGGGAAATATCGGTGGAAATGGGTCAATACCACTTGAAACCAATTGAAACCTTGTGACTTTATAATGTACCATGTAATTTCGTCTTGGATTGGTTCAATATGGTCGAAATGGTCAAAATTTCAGTCGAAATAGTCAAAATCTTGAACCATGTAATCAACTACATCCGGTACAAATGGTTCAAATTGGTTTATGTTTACATCCCTTTAATATTATCAGGATCAGCTTCTCACATTTTTTTGTGATATTAAGTTTTACAAGTGAACTCATTTAAGTATTTATTTATAGAACATATACACATTGTTATATTATTTTTTATTATCTACTTGAACTGTTATCGTTTAATATGCTCTCTTTTCCCATATTTGATTTAAGGTTTCCAATGAAGCTGCAGAGGACATACATTCCATGGTCATGGAAAGGTCAGTAAAGGACATTCTGCATCCATGGATATATGCATGCACATAATTTTGTTTTCTGGAGGCTGTCTATGATGTTTATGTTTTGTTATCAATGTGTTGTAAGGAAAATTAGCGTTTCCCTCACTTTCCAGAACTTATTTATGGTTTTATACAAGTAGAATCTTATTCTTCATGATTCCCTTGCTTTTCAAAGTTATTTATGAATTCATATGATCGTTTAAATTCATATACCTTTCTAGTTCAACGTAATACGTGCAAATCAGCTAAGACTTGTCATTGACTAAGTATTACTGTCACAAGGGTCTGTCAAGTTTCCAAACATCAGAAGCGTAGTTCTAAATCAATTTTGACCGAAATTTTGCATATTTCGGTGGTTTCGACCCAACCCGAGATGAAACCAGGTATTTGGGTTGCAAATTTCGGTATAAATCTCGCAAATTTTGGCCCAAATCACAGAAACCCGAGATTTAGAACCATGATCACAAGACATCTATTCTGCCATGAACAGATTATGAATCCAGTATAGAGATGACATGGTCTAGATTAACCATGTGTCAAATTTCAGATACTAATTCATACCCCTGTGTATTGGCATGTATCCTGTGTTTGTCCATGCATATACTCTAGCCATTACTATGCAATTCTCCTAACTCTGAGCTGGAACAGACGTTTTGGATAAGAAAGACCATGAAAATGGGCGGTTCAGACTTCAGATCTGTCTATCGACTTCCTGAAATGTCACAAACATTTTTATCCCTCATCGAAGAACTTTAAGAAATCATAAATTTTGCCCCTCTTTTAGGTGCGATCCTGGGGGGCAGAAGCCCTATTTGGGTTTGTCATGGGCCCTCCCCAGTGTTAGATAACTCAAATATGATAAGTAATGGAAATTCTGTAAATATATTGAAGTTTACCAAGGGGGATTGACAGGACGGTCAATAACCATTACTTAAAAGGTTATTTGGTACCAAGGAGGATACAAAAAGGATTTGAATTATGGACTGAGGATAGACTTGGAAGGAAATAAATTAAAGGGACAAATGGAGATAAAGACAAAGGGGAGGGCAATTGTGGAAGTGGGGATATATGGCGACAATCAAAACATTGTCACTACATTCTTCAACCACCCATAATGGAATACCCAAATCAACGTAACTGAGATTCAACCCAAGAGAGAAATCTCTCTCATTTGAACATGGAGCGGCATGAAACTCAAAGGGAGGGATTGCTGTACCTGACTCTACTCAATCCAACAAATTCTAGCCCCAATAATCAACCATTAACATGGGAACCAGCTACCGCAATCAGACCAGGCGCTGGCTTCAAAACCAGGTTTAATGTTAGATCGATATCTCACAGATAAGGAGTTCTTAGGGGCTGAGATTCTGGGATTTGAATGGCCCAAGGGATGGCAGTCTAATTCTAAAATCTTAGATTAACAGGGCTGTTATTATGGGTATGCGGATCTTTTCTGCTTCAGCAGTACTGCCAACAAACGAAGAGAGACAGTAATCGAAAATAAAGATATAGAAGGAAGAGAACAAGTAAGAAGGACTAGGAGTACGGATGGGATTAAGGAAGGAACCAAATTTGGAAATGGAGGAATCGTACCTGAAAGAGTAGGTTTTAAACACAGGGAGGAGCAAGAAAGAAGAGAAGAGGAGGAGGTGGAGGCGGCCACCAGCCTTGCACCACACACACGACCGTGAAACCATAGTTTTTTAGGTGGTAAGGCGACGGAGGTGTTTGAGGGTCTTTCGGAGCGCCTTAGTGATAAGACGGGCATAAAGCGTTGCCTTATCGACTAAAGCGTTCCTGTGTAATTTTTTTTATAAAACCAATCTATTTGGCTCAAATCCTAGTTGAATCCTATTACTCATATGTTAAATAAATATTAAAGGTTCATATTCATACCAATGTAAGATATTCATCAAGAAAACAAATCAATAAAGTGAATAAACTAAGTTCATCTTCATCAATCATCAATCATCAATCATCAATCATCATAACATATTAACATATAATATAAACACATAATTATGAAACAAAATTATAAATATAAAGAAAAGAAGACAAAAA
>NW_024868344.1:70444-90842 GCF_013358625.1 Macadamia integrifolia | reverse complement strand
AAAAAAAAAAGCCATAAGGCACCACTTCACATAAGGCGGAGCACTGCCTTACCTAGATTGCATCAATGCCAAGCCTTACCAGCGCCTTAAAAACTATGCGTGAAACCCTCTCAAACTCAAATTTTCATTCTCCGAAATCTCTCCAATGCATTGGGTACAAGCGTAAAACAACAACCTAGTGCACAAGGCTCCCACTACTGCAGAGTTCGAGAGGGGCAAATGTACGCAGTGTTACCCCCTACTTCGCAGAAGAGACTGTTTCCAGGTTCGAACAGGTTGCAATAGTGTGCAACGGTTAAAGATATTTGCTTCTTCTGTATGTGTGCTCTTCGGTTGCTTCTATTTTACTTGGAAAGGATACTCTTAGTATTTCTTGATTTATAATATATATTTGGATGAAAATTAATTTTTCAATTATTATTTTTTAATGTAGGTATGGGCTGGATTTTGCATCAGAACGCCCTCGTAAGTACTTTAAGAAGGTGAAGAATGCTCAAGAGGCCCATGAAGCTATCAGGCCAACCAGCATTCGGAGGTTACCATGTAATATATAAATTTTACTAGTGATTCTACATTTCTATGGTTGACCTTTGTGTGATTAGTTATTCTGAGTTGGGCTTCACCCCCGGTCCCCCCTGCTGTTGGAAAACTGGAGACAGCTTGTACTAAAAATGCTGTCATTTTTTTTTCTTCTTTTCAGCTATGCTAGTCGGAATACTTGATGAAGATTCCTTGAAATTATATACTCTCATATGGACTCGAACAATGGCCTCGCAAATGGAACCCACTGTGATTGATCAGGTTTGATCGTTGTGTCATTTTCTTTTTCCAACCCGAGTGTCATTTATTTTTCCTTCCAGCTATCCTAGTTGTAATATTTGATTTAGATCCATTGAAGTTATAAACTCTTATATGGACTTGACAACGGCATCCCAAATGGAATCCACTGCAATTGGATTTGATCCACTGGATGATATCATTTAATTAGTGGTGCTGGGTTTACTTGCTTGAGTGCCAAACTAAATTCCATACTTTGACTTTCTATTGGTACACATTCTTTAGCAACTGCACGTTGGTGCTAGCTCCACTATTTCCTTAGGTGGGGGCTGTGGGGCATTGCGTGATGCCATTTCTTAAATTAATACTCTAGAATATGACATTTTATTTTTATTTTTATAAAAAATCATGTTTTGACCTAATTTCCTAATTCTATACGTAGGCATGGCCTTCACTATTTGGTACTGCAATGTGCATCATTTTCTTGCAGTATATACCATAGTTGTCAAGATGCCAAGGTGGTGGCAAGGGACCTAGGCACCTAGGCACCTAGGCATGCATGCTATGCATTATTTATGCCATAGTGAGATGCAACATGAGTGATGAGTCTATAATTGCTTAATATAATATAATCAATTTAATGGGTATGTATCAAAGTAATATGGAGAAGAGGAAGAATCACCAAAGGGTTTGAGGTTACTTTCTTCCATTTTTTTATTTGCATGATCATGCATCTCATTGTACCAAAACTCTGTACACAAGCCGATAAAACAGTCGGAAAGAGAATCAATTTATATAACAATAAAAAATAAACAGACCCAGTGGCCCACAGTAAAAAAAATTAAAATGACCCACACAGCATGTGTCAACTGTCAAGTCACAACGTGCTTCTGGCTACCTTAGGCATGTTGTCGCCTTTTCGTATGCATGAAAGGTGCCTGCTCTGGTCACCTGGGTGTTGCCTTGTTCCCTAGGTGATACCTTGGCAAGTATGGGGTATAAGCATATTTAATGTAAGGCCAAGTCATAAGGGACTTAACCCCAGCAGGATCTTAACAATACACAAAAGGTAACAATAGTAAGTCTGATTATAGGATATCAGATATATAAAAGAAGATGGATTTCAAAATCATATAGAAGTATTGTGACCAGATTAAATTCATTAAAAGTGAAGATAAAGTACTAATAAATGATGAGGATATTAAAGAGAGATGGGAAAACTTCTTCTACAACTTACTAAATGAAAACAATGATCATAATAGTGTTTTAGAAGGTTGTAATCACCATCAAGAAAGTACCACTCTTTGATATATGCAAAAATTAGGGTGTTTGAAGTAAAGAAAGCTTTAAAGAAGATGAAAATAAGTACAACAATAAAGGGAAAAAAAAGAAGTCCAGATAGTATTCCTATAGAGGTGTGGAAGAGCTTAGGAATTTGTGGAAGAACTTGGCTAACCAAGTCTAATAAAATTATAAGCACAATAATAATGCCAGAGGGATGGAGAAGTATTGTGGTTTTGTTTTATAAAAATAAAAGGTGATATTCAAAATTGTAATTACTATAGTTGAATGAAACTTATGGGTTGTACTATAAAATTATGTGAGTAATTGAATCCCACATGATATAAGAAACTAATATTTCAGATAGCCAATTTGGTTTTGTGCAAGGAAGATCGACCATTGAAGCTAAATTTTATTGGCTTAGGAGACTAATGAAAATATATAGAGAATGTAAGAAGGATCTCCATATGGTCTTTATTGATTTAGAAAAATCTTATGATAGAGTGCCTAGAGAGTTAGTTTGGCAAATATTAGAGAAGAAAAGTGTTTTGAGTAAAATGTGGACATAGTTAAAGATATGTATAAGTATGTTGTGACTAATGTAAGAACTTTGGACGGGCAGGATAGTGATTTCCTAGTTACAATTGGATTACATCAAGGATCAGCCTTAAGGCTATATTTGTTTATGCTATGATTAGATAAGCTAACTAGAGACATTCAAGATCAAATCCCTTGGTTTATGCTTTTTGCTGATGATATTGTTTTAATGGATGAAACCAAAGGAGAATAAATGCAATGTTGGATAATGGAGATCAACCTTGAAATCAAAAGGTTTCAAGATAAGTATAGTATATGGTGTGTAATTTTAGTAACAATAGGATTGAAATTGAGGTGGGGAAGATTGATGATAGGGAGATACATCAAAGTGAAAATTTTAGGTATCTAGGTTTAATCATATGTTAAGAAGGAGAAATAGAAGATGATATTAGATGAAGAATTATCAATGTATTCCTTTAAAACTCAAATGAATATTTTATAAGACAACTATTTGATCAACAATGATGTATGGCACTAAATGTTGGGCAGTGAAGAATCAACATATAAGCAAACTTAGTGTAGCTGAAATGAGGATGTTGAGATGGATGAGTGGTAAAACTAGTAAAGATAAAATAAGGAATGAACAAATTAAAGCTAATTTAAGAGTAGCTCTGATAGATGAGAAGTTTAGAGAAATTTGTTTAAGGCGGCATGGACATGTGCAACGGAGGCCTTTGAATGCTCGAGTTTACGGGTGGTTTGATTCAGATTGAAGGAGCTAAAAGAGCCAGGGGTAGGCCTAAAATGACTCTAGGAGAAGTGAGGAAAGACATGCATAGCTTAGAACTTGGAACAAGTATGGCTTTGAATAAAACTGAAGGGAGAAAAAGGATCCATGTAGCCGACCTCATTTTGTTGGGATGAGGCTGAGTTGGGTTGAGTTGAATTTAATCATCTCTAAGGAGGAAGAAATTCAAGAAGATGCGTTTCTAGATAATATTTCATATATTGGGCATGGTCAGTTTTTTTTTTTTTTTTTGGGTTTTACATGTCGTATGTTGTATTCTAAAGGACAATTGCTTTTTTACCATCTTCTTCCCTAGGGGTTCCCTTGTCAACATGACACAACATGGGGCCATGGGCAAGGGTTCCTTTCACTTTTTAATGGTTGAATTTGATTCATTATGAGAAAGATATTCTTTCTATTTCAGTTTTAGATTACAATACTTTTGTGAAAATTTTATACTACAATTGGTACTACAATTAGGGTACTTCTAATTTTGTTTTTAAATACAAGGTTGTATTCAGATGATAGGTGATTGAATCGAAAGAAATATTGAGTTGTGGTTTGAGAGCCGTGTAGCTTGTGCGATCCCTCCCCACTCTCTCGTCTCTTCTTCTTCCCAAAGATACTTCCTTCTTTTCCTCCCTTCTCTTCTTCCATTCTTTTTCTCGCTCTTTCAGGCGATTCCCTATTCTGGTGCAAGTTCTGAGATCGGTAAGATGGACGTCGATCTTGTTAGGGACATGCCCACACTCCTATAGTTGGTTTTGATGATAATAAACATATGAAGGTATTCACAATTTGCCTTCAAGTATTGTTTTATAGAGACTTCATATCAAAGATCGAATTTGATGAATGGAAAGGAAGAAATAAATATTGAAGTCATCAAACGAGGAGTATCAGCAAGTTGGTATCAATGCTTGAAGAAGGTATCAGATGATATCAAACTTCAAAAAGTCAAGACATGAAGCTCAAAGACATGGAATTGCAAGCAAGAAGAAAAGAAGATGAAATGTCAAAGAGTGGAAGATTCAAGTGAAGAAGAAGTCCTCTAGGATAGAATGGTCGTTTCTATGTATTCAGTAAACTTAAATATATATACGTGTACGTACCTCATGCATTTACGTTGCATCATACTAGAATGACCATAGGACATATATTGACCAATGTATGGAAAGTCTCTAAGAGGTTAGGAACATATTAGGAAAAATATTTTCTAGTGATATTCTTTGAAAACCACATTGACCTGACTCAAGGGCATTTTGGGTAACCTTAAACTCGGTATCAGGAGATGGACCCTTCATGAAAGTTATAGGAAATCGAGTCATGGTTCCAACGCAACTAGAATCGGGTCAATCTAAGGTCGGACTGGAAAGTTACGGTCGAAACATTGACAACTGGTCAGTATGACAGAAATCTGTCATAACAGGACTGAGTCTGCGGATGGTCGATCGGCCGGTCGACTGGCACTGTCTGAGCCTGGTGGCGGTTGACCGGTGCTTGTTTGGCTGGCTCCAATGGCTAGTTTTTTACCCCAATGGTATCCTAAAATATGACCGTTTGAGTGAGATTTATTGCCTAAAATTACCACCTAATCTCACCTATAAATACCACTAATGCTCTTAATTAAATATTAATGAATCCCAAGCATTAGAGCACACTTTTGAGAGCATTCAAAGTCAAAAGGCATTCTCCACTACTTGAGCTCTTGGTCATCATTTAATCACAAGAAAAGCTCGAGTCTTTATCAAAAGTCTTCAACACTTTCATTGGTCAAGTCAAGGCTTAGTGAAGACTTACAAAGGTGCATTCATTCTATCATTATTGTGTATCTCATTTGCACCACACTGGAGGTAATCCTCTATTATTCCACTTCTCTTATTTCTCTGTTTTTACATTAAGTCTAGACTGTATTTAGGTTTGTGTAAAGGATTCTCTTATCTTTAAAAGAGTGTAAGATGCTTCTCTACCTTAAAGGAGATTATAAGATACCTCTCTACCTGTAAAGGGGATTGTACGGATACTCTTATCCTTAAAAGATTGTGTAAATGTTTTCCTCCCTACCTACTGTGTTGAATGGGAAGAGCTAGTGAAATTCCTTACAAGAGGATCTTGTAGGGAGTGGACTAGACTCAGGTTGAGTTGAACCACTATAAATCTTGGTGTTGTGTGATTGGAATCTTTTTTATTTATTCCGTATTTTTATTTACAATCACAATTGGGATCCGTAGTTTCGAAAAGATTTAAATTTCACTAACATAACCTATTCACCCCCTCTAGGTTATTTCAAATCTCTCCCAAGTCTGCCACTGTCAGTCTCAAAACGTTGGGGCCTTAATACTTACCTTAGGCGATTGGTGGAATCTAAGCCTTAAAGTTGGCTGTGTGGATGCATTGCAGAACTGTTTTAGATTAGGTTTCTCCTTCCCTCTGCCAGATTAAGTTTATAATTATAAATTACTTGTTTTAGTTTGGTTGTGGTTGCTTTCTGTAGCTCTCGTGGTGAGTAACCTTCGCCCAAAATTTTAAATTGATTGGGTTAGTATTGAGGAAGATTTCTCTCTCAAAGCAACTCTGTTTTTCCTCCATAGGTCTTGGCTGAAGGTAAGGGACAACTGTTCCTTTCCTTGGTTTGTGTTTCTCTTTATTTTAAACCTTATTTCCCATATTACCCTCCTCGTGTGTCATTATACTCTCTTATCCTTATTTTGTTTTCCCTTCCAAGTTTACCCTCCCATCACTTACATGTTACATTCCTGGCTTGGTTCCTTTTATTTTGAACTGTTAAATTATAGTAATGCCATCCTTTGTTACTTCCCTCTATTAAATCCTGCATTGGTATAGCAATTACATAGTTGCCATTACTCAGAAAATTGAACCGTTACTATTGCCCGGGTTCTGCATCACCATGTCCTTGGTTTTGGTTTCATGCGGATCCAACTCCTTGAAATATATATCCACACCCTGTCTAATGTAGTGAATAATTTTTAGGATTTCTAACTGCATAGAACACCAAATATACAAACAAGAAATCTGGGGGAGAACAAAGGCTGAAGCTTTTATTTGTAAAAAGAAAAAGATAATTGGAATAATTTGACCTATTTTACGTATAAAGCCCCAAAAATGTACCGTTTAAAGTACTGAAATGACCTCTTTTACATTAATTAATGGTAAAATAGTCTGAAGGAGAAAAAAAAAAATCAAAGAAATAAGACTTTAGAAACACAAGTAAATAGGCTGTTAATAAGACTCACATGTCCAGCATTCCTAGCTGTATTCAGGATATCTATTAATAGCTCTTCAAATCAATTGATTCTGGTGGGGCCTAATTCAGCTGTCTAAAATTTTGCACCAATAGATAGAGAACTGATAGAAAATAGTCTCTGAATACAGAACTGGTGGATGCTCTGTTTTTTTGAAGAAATCTGCAACCCCTGCTCCCCAAATCCAAACCCAAACCCAAACCCAAACCCATGTAACATAGCTGAGGGTAGACTATGTAAACTTGAATTATATCATATCAATGTAGTGTGGGAGAAGAGATATCTTACAAGCTGTCTTCTCTCTTGATTTTTTTCATGCTTTCTGGCTTTTCAAACTGAATACGCATTCAACAAACAAATTAGCGTTGAGCTAAATTTGGGGCATTAGGAGGATAAAGAAAATTGCCAAATTCATCGGACTGTACAGCCATATGGTCTAGTTGTTCAATCTGGTATTTGAGCCTAACATGTGATAGCTCTTTGATGTAGAGGAATCATATATCGTCATGCTTTGGTTGGGAAATAAGGTTAATATGAGGGTTTTTTTTTAAAAGAAAACATTCCTGCAGAAATCCATATGAAGCTTTCTCTGATCTCAGCATCTATTGTGTTGTTTTTTTTTTTCTTCCTGATTTTGGTCTTTTAAATGTTGGATGATTTTTCAAGCCGGTTGAAGTGGATTTGATTTAAAAGAAATCGTAGATTTGGGGTTTTGGTGGTCTGCTTCATGGACCATTATTTAGTGATTTCCTGCTTTAAGTTCATTATATTTTGACATGTCTTAACTGGGCTCTTCTTTTTCTCCAAGTGTTCGAGTTGAGCCCATAGTTGCCAAGGCGGTGGAGGGGTGCCTAAGTGTCCATGAGGCCAAGGCGCCCAAGTGTTACATTTTATTTTCCCTTTTTTCTAACATTATTTAATATGCTACATATCTCTTGTATCATAAAAAATCAACATTAAGCCACATCAAGTCATCAATAATATCAACATTATGCAGCCACATGCTTGATCTCATTCACATAGGGCTGCAGCTTTGAAAAGGCAAGCTGCTTTCCTATGCGGGTAGGTTGGAGTTGATCAGATCTGTTTTCCAATCTTGCTACATCTATTGGTCTGGTTCCTTTATTATCCCCCAATTCATTGTCAAAGCTGATGAATCCCTTATGTGCACCTTTCTATGGAAAGGCGTCGATTCGTCTAGGTTCCTCCATCCCATCTGATGGTCCTTTGTTTATCTCCCTGAATCTGAAGAGGGTTTGGGTCTTCGCAGAATTCATGATGTTAACTTTGCGGGTACCCTTAAGCTCATCTAGAAGCTAGTCTCTAAGAAAAATGGCATTTGGGTTCTTGGGTCAATTCTTCTCTTCTCCGTAAAGACTCCCTCAAGACAATAACCCCTTGCTTCGATGATTCCTGGATTTGGCGTAACATTTCAACCTTCATTCTCTTGACTTGTTGGGCTATGCTCTTTCCTCTTACTCTCATCTCTAATCTTTTCATCTCTTTTGTTTGGACTTTTTTCCTATTTTGTTTTGTATGGATCCATGTAGCCGACCCCATTAAGTTGGGACCAGGCTGAGTTTGTTGTTGTTGTTGTATTCTTAACCTTCGTTCTCTTGCCCTCAGAGCCATTTGTTCCTCTGTTGCTGATGGTCATTCCACCTCCCTTTGGATGGGCAATTCAAAATTGGCACCCCTCTAGAGTTCGCCTCCCCCTAGTAGCATGCTGTTTTACATACTAATGCAAATGCCCACCCATGGAGCAATCCATATCCATTTGGGTGTCTGGATAGAGATGAACCAGATGCATATTGTTTTTGGGTCTAGTAGGATTTCAGGAATTTACTTTATTTAGGAAGATTGTCTTTGATTTTATTTTATTCACTTTTATTTAAGAAAGTTGGTTTGGTAGGATTTAGAGTGGGAAATAGAGTTAGTTTGCAGTTTGTTTCCTTTGTTTAGGGTAGTTTCCTATTTCAGTTGGTTTTATTTTTATTTTTATTTATTTATTTTTTTATGTTTTTCTTTTCTATAAATTAGTTATATCCAATGGACAAATCAGGTTGAAGATGGAAAAGTGAATGGTTTGTGTTGTGAAGCTTGTGGGCGCGTTTGCGATTCTTGTTCCCCCCATTTCTTTGTGTGACTCCTCTGTCCCTCCCTTGCAACTCTGAGAAATCTTTGGGATTCTTCCCTTCCTCTACTGGCCCTCCATCAAGTCGTACCATTTGAAAATCTCCAAACTGTGAACCTAGTGAAGGTACTGCTTTGGGTTGTGGTCCCCATAAAAATCAAAGACACCCAATATAGCTGCCTTGTCTGCTCTGTCATCATATCGTCCAACCCATATGTGGTGGTGGAGGAACGTGTGGCAATGGGTGTGGTGTGACATGTAGCATGTCTTATGGGACAGATTTGGAAGAATCCTCAGATAGCATGGAACTCTTTCCTTTCTTAGAAGCTATCAACCTATCAATGGGTGCCTACAAGGAAGCCATCGCAGTTTGTAGAGAAGTGACATTGCTATTGAGTGTGTTGACACTTCCCTTTAAAGTAGTCACTCGTTCATGGAAATTGGCAATAGTTGTATCAATTTCCTCTTTATGTGAACCAATGGTTGAAGATCACTGTTACTCACCATAACTGTAGGAAATTTTGGCTCTGATACCAAGTTGGTGGAGGTCTAGTAGGGGAAGGGAGAATCCCTAGGATTCTGTAGAGTTGCAGGGGAGGGAGAGAGGAATTGCACAAAGAAGGGGGGGGGGGAAGAATTGCGCATATGCCCACAGGCTTCACACCACATAAACCATTCAATTTTCCATCTTCAATCTGATTTGTCCATTGGTTACAACCAATTTATGAAAAAGAAAGACATAAAAAAGGAAACCTAACTGAATAGGAAACTACCCTAAACAAGGAAACAAATTGCATACTAACTCTCTATTTCCTACTCTAAATCCTATGAATCCAACTTTCTAAAATAAAAGTGAACAAAATAAAATCAAAGACAATAGTAAAATCAAAGACAATTTTCCTAAATAAAGTAAATTCCTAAAATCTACTAGAATTAAAAACATATGGATCTGTTTCATCTCTGTCCGGACACTCAGATGGCTATGGATCACTCCATGGGTGCGTTTTCGCATCACGTACTCTTCGGGTCTGAATAATTATGCCTTTGTTTCCTTCATCATCTAATGGTGCTTGGACCACTCCCCATCTTCCTTTCTCCCTCTCTCCTTAGTCAGGTCCTCCCTCCCTCCCCTTTACTTTGCATGGGGGTGGGGACAAGGTCATCTGGTCCCCTGACCCTTTTGGCATCTTTAGCTCTTCGTCCGCTTGGGACTTTCTTTGCCCTCGCAGCCAATTTTCCCTTTAGCAAAAGATCGTCTGGTTCAATGGCCATATCCTTCGGCATAGCTTCGCTGTCTGGAGAGCCTTTCCAGTTGTCTCCTCTCTCAATCTTTCCTCACTTGTTATATCAATGTTCCCCTTTCTTGTTGTCTTTGCTAGAATGGGATCGAAGACTCTTAGCATCTTTTTTTGGTTGCCCCTTCTCCTCCATTGTTTGGAAAAATGTCCTCAAGCATTGTTGGCCTTGTAGGGGAAGAATCTTACCCCTCCTTAGAGAGTGGATCTGGGTTAACATAACCTTTGCTGGGTCTTCTATTTGTGACACTGTTGGTAAGCTTGATTTTTGTGCCACTATACCATATCTCTACACAACCATATCTGGTTGGAGCGAAATCTTCGAAGATGGACTTCCAACTCTCATTCTTTCGACATGATTTGGAAAGCCATCTACTTTGATGTTAGATCCAAGCTCTGCTAGCTTCCTCGTAGGCTTGTCCATGATTCCCCTAGGAACAGGCTAGTTATGGCCTCCTGGGGGATCCCCCCTTCTCCCTTGTCTGCCCTTTAATAGGTTTGTAGCCCCCCTTCTGTTGCTGTATTTGTTATTTTTTTTTTCTGTTTCCCTCAAGTTGTATATTCCTCGTTTGTAATGGATTTATTATTCACTCAAAAAAAAGTCATCAAAAATCAACATTTAGAGAAATGTTTTTGTTCTTTAATAAGTTTGACTGGTCAAATGATTTTATTTTTACATGAGACTTTTTGTATTAGGTAGAGCATCCCGGTCAAACTTATTTTAAATTGCGTCAATGCTATTAAAATTGATTGAATGAAAATAATTTTATGGACATCAAAACAAAATATTATTTTACTGCATTTTTGGTTTTTAACAATGTTTTAACATGATAAGATTTATAAATTTTTCAAATTGAGAAAAACCCAAGCATTTAAAATTTGAATATTGCCCCGACAACAAAAATTCCATTTTTTGTTCTTGGATTGGGGGGTTGATTTTTTTTTCTTCCTTTTGGAATTTGATTTTAAACTATTTTTATTCGAATCAAATAGGGGGTATTTGCTTATTTATGAATAACATCTTAAGTAAAAATGATATTTGACATAAATAGATACTGCGCCTTGCAGCAAGGCGACAGTTTCCCAGACCCCAACTAGGCCACCTGGACGCCTAGGCTCTTGGCGATTTTTGACAACTATGGTTGAGACAACATGGTATGGTAATGGGATCATTCGGAGTCCATTTTGTTTCCCTCCTAGTAAAGCAAAGGTGGGAGCAATCTTATGGAAGGTGGAGGGGGTGGGGGGAATATGTCAGGAGGCTTTTATTTTTTTCTTAATATTTATGGCATTTTCCTATCACCATTGTTATTCGTGGTTGAAAGAATATGCCTTTGGTTATGTGTAGTCCATTTTCTCATACTTCAGACATGGCTACAGTTTCTTTTCCTTCCTATAAAGAAAGGGTGGAAGCAATCCTATGGAAGGGCGGAAGGCCCCCGGGGGGGTGGGGGAGAATATGGAATGAGACTTTCTTTTAGTTATTTTTTATTTTCCCATCACCATTCTAATTTCTTGTTCTTGGTGGAAAGGATGTGGCTTTGTTTCCCTGTAGCTTTTCCCCTTTGTTTCTTGTGATAAACCAGATCGCATTGTTTACGTAAAAGTTATCATTGTGGTTATGGAATGCATGGTCTTCTTTTTCCTTTTCTGGTAATGACATATGTACATGTAGGTAGTTACTGCTTATGGTTCTTAAATAAAAATTTCCATTTATCTGATATTTACTTTATTGAACCAGATACAACTTGATATTGGAGGTGATGGTGAGTCCATTTTTCGATCTACCTGCTCAAGAATCAACTTTATTGGATATCAAGCTGTATATAAGGTAATCTGCCTTTGCCCTTTGCAGTGCCATGGAAATTGCTTTCAGAATTATTATTTGATTTTGGTTTGCTACAAAATTTAAATCATTCATGGAACAAGTTATTTTGTTGGCGCTTTTCTGAACCATGTTCTAGTCCTTCCAACACTGGCAGAGAAATTTGAGGCTTGTGGCCTTCCACGTGAAACAGTTTTCTCATTATAGCTTGTCTTTACATCCAATACAACATTGGTATGGTTAAGGACACTCAAATCCCCTTTGCATTATATTTTGGGAATGCACTCATTGTAATGTTACCTTTCTGCTATCTTTTGTATTCCAGGAGGTCTTGTTTTCTTCTCTGTGCTATTCTGTTCTTTTTCCCTACAATTGCTTTTCTTCTTGTCAAACATATTTTTAACCAAATTGATAACTTAGTTAAAATGATACATTGTTATTTATTTATTTATTTTTCCTATTTTGCCTTTGTACTTGGCATTATTTTAGTTTTACTGACCTTCCTGTTGGAGATGAGTTTTTGTTGCGTTTCTACTGGAGGATTTTAACGTTGTCTATATCAACTTCGAAAGCATATGTTAGGGTTTTTTGAGAACTAGTGTGAGGCAACAGTTACAATATGTTACAGATGGGTTCCAGAATGGTGGTATATGATGCATATTTCTTAATGAGATAATCTTGGTTGATGACACTAGAGAAGGTAAATGACAAGCTATTACTTCAGAGGATCCCTGGGTCTACTAATAGTTTCAGAATAATTTTACTACATTGGTACATGGACTCAATTTTTGCAGAGATGGACCAGAATGTGGAAAGAGTTAGAATTGACAGCCAAGGAAATGACAAAAATTTAAGCATCTTCACTTGGCTCGACTTCTTTCATCTGTGTAGCATGCCTTGGGACCTCTCATGTGAAGCCTGGAGTGGGTCCCCAAGGTTTTAAGTATCATACCATATCGGTTGATACTTACCCATATGTATCCTATGTTTAAGGTACCAGTACGATATTTAACCGATATGGTGTTTGTATTAATTAAAAAAATTGTATCGTACCGTATCGGTAGTTACTGATACGGCTCAATACTTACCTTAAAGCCTCCAAAAAGAAAAAAAACCCTATTTTCGGAGCATAAAAAAATTATGAATACATTGATGCAAATGTGTACATTATAGATTTCAATTGCTGCATTTTTTACATGTTATATATGACACATTTTTTACATGTTATGTATGACATACATTATAAATAAAATTATGTTGTCTGAAAATTACATGTTATGTTTGACATACATTATAGATTTCAATTGCTGCATTTTTTTCTTCTTCTGATTTTTCTGTATTTTTTCTATTTTATGGAAAATAAAAAATTATGAAAAATGAAAAAATTATGCATACATTGAAGAAAATGTGTCTAATGTTGTTTGAAAAAACATGTCTTTATGAAATATATTATGGATATATTACTTAATTTTTAATTTTTTTAAAATTTTATTTATTTTAATTTTTTGGAAAATAAAAAATGATGAAAAAGTAAAAAATTGAAGGGTTCTTTAAACTTTGGTCGTACCACCATTAGTATTTCAACTGGGGGTAGTATTGCATGTATATCTTCCAACTGAGTTTGAACTAGCCTGCAGTTCTCTATGGTATTAGTGTATATAAGAAACATCATCCATTATACATAATCAATTGAATGCAATTATCTCATCGTAGTTTGTTCTCCTTTTTATAAATAATATATTTTACATATTGCTTATTTATAGGTTCGATGCTTCAATTTGCATGTGTCCTTAGCATTTCCATGTGTTTCTTGATCATTTACATGCATATCTTTAGTGTATCTTATGTCTTTCTGTTTTTCTGATACGATACGTCTGTCTATTAATCACCCTTCTGATACAATCCCCGATACCGATTCTTAAAACCTTGGTTCCACCTCTTAATTTTAGGGTGAGCTTGGTAGACCCCTAACAATTTTGTTCCACAGCTGCCACAACGGTTTGATATATCTAAGGTTTTATAGTTTGCATGGCATTTGGGGATGAAATCTCTTCTCAGTATTTTCCTCCAATATGATTAAATTGATTATGAACTTATGAAAGTTTGACACTGATTTCATTTTTTATTGTTCCTTTTGCTAGAAGGTTATCCAAACTTAATTGTTCTTAAATGTTTTTTTTTTTTTTGGATGAATAAATAATTCATTACCAAGAAGAAGGTTATCCAAATGTTTCTAGAATTTGGAAACTTTGATGTATAATTTTCTTTTCCACATGCATTTGGTCATGGGATTTATTATAGGAGGCTCTTTCTAGCAAATCACCTCATCATGCCTGCTAGGAGAAGGTTATGTAATTTTCATGTTCTCCATTTTTTATAGGATACAGAAGCTGCACCTCTTGGGTATGAAGAAAAGGAAAGGGATGCTCGTGAGGAACTTTTCGAGGTTCTCTCTGCACTGAAGGTAGTTCTCATCGTAATGTGGCATTATGACTGTGCTTTTAGTTTTCTTGGGGATGACTGTATTTGTACTCCTCGATATAGATTCACCTCCCACTCCTTATATGGTTGTTATACTGCTTGGTGTGCTTTGCTAATACACATTCTCATCTGCCGATACCTGTTTTTTTAGTGCTCTATATTGCTTGATATGCAATGATTTGCTGTGAAAAAAAGAAGATAATGAGACAAATTTGAAAAAGATATTAAAATCCTTTCTGGCAAAAAGTTTCTCAATTTGAACCACCTAACAAGCAATCTCGGCTTACCCAGTGGTCTGTTCTGTTCTGTATACAACCTCAATGCTTACAATATTCTGGGTAGCCAATACACTGCTGTTCTGTATCCAACCTCGGTACTTACACTATGATCTTGTTTTGTATGCCACTTTATGTGGATATTAGTGAAAATGACAATACCATGCTTCATGAAACTATACCATGAACCATGATTTGAGCTGCATTTTTGCATAAGATCAAATAGGTTGAATATTTACCTCTTTGATGCAATACCTGAGAAATTTTATTGCTTCATTGATTGGGTTGAATTTCTTAGGAAATTCATGCTTTTAGGGACCTGTTTATGAGAAAAACTTTTCCTTTCTGTAATTTTCAAATTTTCTGGTTGGTCCTATTCTGTTCCTTGTTATTTATATTATAGATTAATTGGGCAATGGGTGATCATTTTTAAGTTATTATTTCACCAATTCATTTGTTTCCTAGTCAGGGGATCGATTGTATCTTGGTAAAGTGGAACTCAAGCAGCACTTCACACAACCTCCTCCGCGCTACTCTGAAGGGTCATTGGTATGTTCCTTTTTATCATTTTCGGGTTCATTTCTTTCAATCTCATTTTTTTCTCTTTCTTTCTTTTTACTAATACTACTGATGTTACAGTAACTAGAGGCTTTCTTTACCTTTATTTATTTTTGACGTGTGGAAGGTTAAAAAGCTGGAGGAACTTGGAATTGGTAGACCTTCTACTTATGCAAGTATTATGAAGGTTTTACAGGTATCCTCAAAGTGTGCAATTGTTTGTAATTTTAGACTCACTTCCCTTTTTAATTTAATCCTGGAATCCAACATCTATTTGGTCATGGCTGAAGACTGAACTGTTACAGATTTCTGTTTCGATTAATCACTACAATTTATGCATGGATTCCATTGATTTTAACTAATGTCTGCATGTTGCTAAAATAATTATGATTTCAGTGGTAAAAAATGAGACAATTAGCTGGAATTACTGAAACATGTCTTAGGTTGAGCGTCATGGATTATATCACATGCTGAATTCCAACCTGTGGACGTCAATGTTCTCTTGGCTTGTACCTAGATTAAAGTATACCATCCTTCGGTGAAACTTTCTACTCTTATCATTTGTTCCAGAAAATATCTTTTAGGGACTTCAGAAGGTATTTAAGATATTGAGATCCAATGTCTTATTTTCTCTTCATTCTTGTCACCACAGCCTTTAGTATAGTGTTGATGAAGGATATTCAAGGTGTTTTGTTACAGTGCTTTCAGTTTCTAAGAAACTCCCTTCTCACCCATATATTTTCATGAGGCACTTTCTTCTTCCCCTCACCCTCCCTCCAGGTTTTTGACAGAAAAAGAAGTATATATTATTTATGTAATAAGTATTAGAGGTGCAAGCTAATTGTAAGAAACCTGAGTAAAGAACTTTCTTTACAGGGTGTAGTTTTAATATTTTGTGCTGCTTCTCATTATCCGTTGAGACTATTAGATACGTGCTTAAAAGTTCAAGGGAAGTGCATGCATAAAAATCAATTTCAACCACAATGAGCTTATTTTCTGACTTCATCTATCGAGCAGCCATCACCAGTCTTGGTTTGAATTCCTGTCTAAAAAAAGAGCGTACCCAATGCACGAGGCTCCTGCCACTGCGGGGTCAGGGGAGGTTCATTATGCACAAAGCCTTACCCCTGCTTCACGGAGAGGCTGTTTACTGACTCAAACCCGTGACCACTAGGTTGCAATGGAGCAACTTTACCATTGTGCCGAGATCTGACCTCTACTTGAATTCCTGTCTATCAAATTATTATTATTATTTTTTTTTGTCTCTGTAACATATGAAAGATTGTCATTTTTTCATGAGGGATCCACCAAGGAAATAGTCCAACATGATTTTTTTTGGAATAAATTAAGTTGATTCATGATATACCTGTCAGGAACTGTGAAATATGTATGGTTTTGTGTAGATTCAATATCTAGATTGATTTAGCAAATCCTGACGTTTGATTTTTCTTGTGGCATCAGGATAGGAATTACGTGACAGTAAAGAATCGAGTGTTATATCCCGAATTTCGTGGCCGTATGGTATGTTCTGGCTTTGTTTGTGGTACATTCCCTTAGTTTTAGTATATTGTAGGGAGCTGACAATGACTTTCAATCAAGAAATATTTGATTTTTTTTTTCCCCACTCTTCTTCATCATCTCACTGTGATTTATTTGGAAAAAGATAAAAAACTTGCCTTCCTCTGCATACTTGGATGGTTATAATATTAGGGTAATGGATGTTTTTCACCCCTTCATTGTCTATCAAAATCTCTCTTTTTTATTTTTTTATTGTAGCCTACCATTATTGCTCTACACTCACTGTTGGTCCTTGCATGTTTCTTGTTCTGCCTCCCCTTTTTGTTATACCATTGCTTGCAAATGGGGTCCTAGTGAATTTTGTGGAGTGTTTTAAAGGTTTCCTTGTCATATTAGGTATCAGCTTTTCTCGCCCACCATTTCTCTGAGGTGATGGACTATAGTTTCACTGCTGATATGGAGACTGAGGTGAATTCCTTGATCAATTCTTTATGATTTTATTTTTTGGTAAATTTTTATTATGTATGTAGTAGCAGGATCAAACGTACAAACTCCACCTCTCCGCTTTCCATGCAAAAGACGGATTTTGTCACAACAAACCCCACCCAAGCCAAAACTTCAGCTCAATTTGGAGATGCCCTATAAGGGCAGATTCCCCTCTAATCATTCAATCTTTACTTCACAACCAGAAGTGAAGTGGATATAGAACCTAACATTTACTTTCAATACCTGAAATGAAGCTGGTAAAACCCCCAAGATGACCTACCTGCTTCTCAAATTCACATCCAAAATGCTTTGATCCCTATAGAAATGGTCTCATTTATCTTACCTAATCTACTTCATTTGTCATCATCCAGCAGGCTCCCTGATTCTGCGATTAGATGATTCATCTATGTCACCCACACGTATTTACTTCCTGATGGCCATTAGATTCCACCTAGATGTTCCTTCTCGTCAGGTGGTTGCTTGGGAAAATTTGAAATGGCACATCAAATATTATGGTATCCTGGCTGTCGTGAAACTTGTCATTTTCCTTGCAACTCTGGTTGCAGATATCCTAATACGAACTGATAATGAGAAATTTATTTTTTTGTTCATGAAATAGTTCTTGTCCTCTGTTGCTGATGATTTGGTTGCTTGGGAAAATTTGAAATGGCACATCAAATATTTTGGTATCCTGGCTGTCGTGAAACTTGTCATTTTCCTTGCAACTCTGGTTGCAGATATCCTAATACGAACTGATAATGAGATAGTTAATTTTTTTGTTCATGAAATAGTTCTTGTCCTCTGTTGCTGATGATTTCTCTGTGCTTTCATGTAATTAACTCATTTTTCCATTGACGTCTTTAATAGCTTGATAATGTTTCTGCTGGGGTGACTGAATGGAAGGGCCTTCTAAAAGATTATTGGACACGTTTTAGCATGTATTGTGAGCATGCTGCAAATCTCAACCCACGGCAGGTGAGAATTGGTTGGTTGGTTAAACTAGGCTATTTATCTGATTCCCTTATTGCAGCTTTTAGTTACTTTTATTGGCATTTTGTGTTGCAGGTGGAGAAAATGTTGGAGGAAACATTTGGAAATTTCTTATTTGCTTCTCTTCCAAACAGGACATGCCCAAGGTATTTCTGTAATGTCCTTTATGGATATTTAGAGCAGCAAATGCCTAATAGGAAATGGATTTGTTTAGTTTATGTTGTATGTTATTTGAGAGTGTGTTTTGTCCCTCTGCTTACCCAGGCTGGGTGCTGCTGGGGTGGCAGTATTTTAAAGGTTCAAATGTGTGCTTAATATCACATGTATTACTCTCTCTCTCTCTCTCTCTCTCTCTCTCTTGATGAGCTTGTGGGTAATTTTCTGCACTTGTTTGCTATTTGACCTTTTGGTAACTGTACGTTGAAGCTTTTGCAAAATTCTCAAATGCATGAAATTCCTATTTAATATCAATCTGGTCCTATTATTGAGGTATTAGTTAAGATCTAGAAGTGTTGTTTTGCTTGTTAATGGGGATACTGTGACTTGGTGACACATGCTAGTTGAAGAACTGTTCTAGATTCATGTTTGTTTAGAAAATTAGAAGATCGAAAATTGTGGCTCAACAAGCTGAAAACTATTTCTAGGTGCAAGTTAAATCATGGCAATTTGTCAATGGTGGCTGCATTGCCAACTAAATTGACTTGGGCAAAAAGAGTTAGGAATTTCTTTGTTCAGCTGCAGGTTGCTATAGATTTTATGGTGCTATACTAAATCTTAAGTTAGTTTGTGGCTTTTTGCCCTTCAATGGAATTAGGAGAACCTGGACTGTATATATAACATTACTTGTTTAGGCGTGGCTGTGTGGGTTCCTAATCTCTTTTCTTTTGTGTTTATTTATTTTAGTCTTTGTTATTTTTACTGTAGGGAAAGCAAGGTTCCGATATTTGGTTTCAACTAGGATTCCGAGCCTGGTCAAAACCGAGATATACCTCGAAATTGGTTAACGGCTTCAAAATTTGGTTCTTTTTGTGGATTAACTCAAAATGACACTTTGTACACTTGGAAACATTTGAAACCCTCTTGCCATGTTGATGCGGATCCGAGGGAATCGGATCGCTTCAGGGCCCACAATTAACAATTAAAATAGTTCTCAAAGAAGTAGGGGCAATTTTGTAATTTCTGGTACAATTTAGGAATCTTTTGAGTGAAATGAGTGATTAGGGTCTTAACAGGAATTAAAATCTAAAGAGAAGGACCAATTCTGGAAAAAAAGAAAGTAGTGGGGTTAAACTGAAATAACAATTGGAAGAGGAGTATTCTGAAATTACCAAAGATAAAGGAAATATTAGAACACAGGTTTAAGAAAGAAGGGGTTTACCATAAATATAATTAATTAGGGAACTTAAGAATAAAAGGAGAAGGTAATCTTCTTCCTTCTCACGCTACTAACCAGATGGTGGAAACCTCAGAACTGTGTGGAAGAGGAAGCTGCTTCAGTTCTTCTCGGAAAAGCTAGAAATTCCAGGCGAAGGCTGGAAACCTTTTGGCCTCTTGATTCCAAGAGGAAAACACTTCAAAACAGCAATCAAAGGGGAGCAGCACTTGCTGAAATCAGATCTGGCGGTAGCTTCAGGTAACCTGAGTTGCAGGTTTTTGTTTCACACAGCAGGAGTCACCTTCAAGCCTGATTTTCAAGGGTTAGGGTCGCCTTGGGGAGGGTTACCTTCGACCAACAGCCCACCCCAAACAACTTACGCACAGCTGAGTTCGAAGCATTCCAATAGGGCTGCAACTGTCGCCCAGAACAAGGAAAATAAAAAACCCAGCAATAATAATGAAGGGGAAGAGGAAGAAATAGAAGAAGAAGAAGGAGAATGAAACTAAGAGGTTAGAAAACTTCAGAAAGGGAGGAAGAGAGGATCAGCAATCATGGATTCAAACCCAAATTCTCCAACTTCATTCAATTATTCAAAATTCTAAAACTGAAATTTCTCCATCGAGTACATGTCCAATATAAAGAAAAAAAATAAAAATTAATGGCAACTAACTTAAAATGGAAACTAATCTAAAATTAGAAACTAATTAATTTCAAAGAAATTGTTTCTAAAACAAAAAAAAATCAAATGAAAAGATTTTTTTTTCCCTAAGTCCATCGTGCAACTGCATCACATGTGTTGTTTTTGCCTAGTTACTT
>NW_024868344.1:65007-70424 GCF_013358625.1 Macadamia integrifolia | reverse complement strand
TACTGTAAATATAATTAATTAGGAAACTTAAGAATAAAAGGAGAAGGTCATCTTCTTCCTTCTCACGCTACTAACCAGATGGTGGAAACCTCAGAACAGTGTGGAAGAGGAAGCTGCTTCAGTTCTTGTCGGAAAAGCCAGAAATTCCAGGCGAAGGCTGGACACCTTTTGGCCTCTTGATTCCAAGAGGGAAACACTTCAAAACAGCAATCCAAGGGGAGCAGCACCTGCTGAAATCAGATCTGGCGGTAGCTTCAAGTAACTTGAGTTGCAAGTTTTTGTTTCACACAGCAGGAGTCACCTTCAAGCCTGATTTTCAAGGGTTAGGGTTGCCTTGGGGAGGGCTTCCTTCGACCAACAGCTTGACCTAAACAACTCACGCACAGCTGAGTTCGAAGTGCCTCAGTAGGGCTGCCACTGTCACCCAGAACAGGGTAAAAAAAACCAGAATACAGAGAGGAAAGGAAGAAGAATATCAGAGAAGGAAAAGGAAACCAGAATAATAAAAAGGAAGAAGAGAATGAACAGAGAAGAGATGGGAAAATTTCAGAGGAGGAGAAGGGGAAATCGACAGCAATGGTTCTCATGCCAAAACTCTTAATCAAATCTCTATTCTTCAAATCTAAAAATGAACTCCTTCATCGTTTACATGTCCAATATAAAGAAAAAAAATAAAAAATTAATGGCAACTAACTTAAAATGGAAACTAATCTAAAATTAGAAACTAACTAATTTCAAAGAAATTGTTTCTAAAACAAAAGAAAATCAAATCAAAAAGATTTTTTTTTTTTTTTAAATCCATGGTGCATTTGCATCAGCTTTCCCGGTCTTAAAAGAACTCGACTCCGTCGAGTTAGGTCGTGCTACCAAGACTCCCTTGTAAATCGCTCGCCGATGAGGTGGCACATATTTCGTAACAGAAGATGGTAACATAACTCCAAGAGGAGGGAGAGTAGGCTGACATGTCACTGGAGCAGGAGTCAGTCGACGACGTGGCATGTCGGATAATGCATATGGCCTCATTAAGTACATACGACCTCCTTGCTTTACCTTGATGGTGTTCCGTGCGTCATCGTAGAGAATGTATGCATGTCGCTGCCAAGGTCGCCTTAGAAGAATGTTGCAGTGTGCTAATGGGGTGACCAAGCGAGTCACATGGTACTGTAATGGCCCAACTGTAAGTGTACTTGAACAACTGCAGTGGCCTCTTCTCGAGCTCTAGGTCCAAAACCTCACACGTGAATTTTCTTGAAAAGCTGCTTCTGTGGAAGGTTGTGTGCTCGAACAAATTTAGCAGATATAAAATTTGCTTTTGCCCCAGTATCAACAACTGCATGAACATCAGTATGGTCGGAGCCTTGCAGGAAAGTACCCTTTTGTCTGAAGAGAGGAGCCTTATCAACTAGTCTATTCAAAAAAGATGAAAGGCTAGCTGAATGAGCTTCTACATCCTCATCTTCATCATCGACAATATCATCGTCCTCGAGGGGATAATGATATAAATGAGATTTATCTTCACACTTCTCTGTCGGCTGCTTCTCTACTACATTCACAAAACGAGTCCTTGGGACACTTGTTGGAATAGTGACCCTTCTCGCCACAATTATGGCATATGATATTCTTCACCCCAACACTATCCTTGTTGAACTCTGACCTTTTCTCTTCAACTCTGTGAGCTTCAAGCTTCTTTTCCTCCATACGTGGTGGAGGTCTATAAACTGAAGAAGTCTTGAGCATACCCTTCCAATAAATGGACTTCTCTTCAGCTGTCTTGGCATGAGCTGCTGCCACATCAACAGACCTGAAATCAGTGTTAGCCAACTCAAGTCGAATCTCAGTACTTAACCTACTGATATATCGCAACACCCGTTGCTGGTCTGTTTCCTGAAGTCGACACCTTGAATACAGTGTGTGGAATTCGAGGGTGTAGGAATCCACATCTTTATTCCCTTGTTGCAAGTTAAGTAATTTATGGAACATTACTTTTTCATAATTAAGAGGAACAAATTTTTCAGTCAGGATTTGCTTCATGACCTCCCAATTGGTAACGGATCCAAGTCTTCTGACAAACCTTGCATGTAGTACATCATCCCACCATGAGCATGCATACCCAATAAACTTGGTGATGATGAGTTCACACTTCTTCACGTTTGGAAGAGACTTATACGCAAAAATTCTCTCCACTTTGGTAAGCCAGTCAAGAAATTCCTCAGGTCCCTTTTCACCACTGAACTCGGGAACCTCAACTTTGATGCCATAATCTCTGTCAGAAAATTGCCGGGTAACATCCTGTGGAACAACTGGATCAAGTTGCTGCCTTTGAGGTGTATCTTCGATCTGTAAAGTGTTGAGCTGAGGAGGTAATGTAGTGAATCCTTCTTCAGCTCGTTTGTCAGACCTCTTCATAAAGGCAATCATCTCTTCCATAAACTTGTCAAATTTGGCTTCAGTCCTCTCAAGCCTAGCATCAGTATTCTGTTGGTTCTCGGCTAACTCGCGATACAATTTGTGCAACTCAGCATTGGTGATGTGACCTATCATGGTTAGAAAATTGTAGGAAAATTTGCTCTGATACCACTTGATGCGGATCCAGGTCCCAAAAGTCGGAATCGGATCACTTATGGGGCCCCCAATTAACAATTAAAACAGTTCTCAAAGAAGTAGGGGCAATTTTGTAATTTCTGGTACAATTTAGGAATCTTTTGAGTGAATGAGTGATTAGGGTCTTAACAGGAATTAAATCTAAAGAGAAGGACCAATTCTGGAAATAAAGAAAGTAGTGGGGTTAAATTGAAATAACAATTGGAAGAGGAGTATTCTAAAATTACCAAAGATAAAGGAAATATTAGAACACATGTTTAAGAAAGAAGGGGTTTACTGTAAATATAATTAATTAGGAAACTTAAGAATAAAAGGAGAAGGTCATCTTCTTCCTTCTCACGCTACTAACCAGATGGTGGAAATGCCTCTTGATTCCAAGAGGGAAACACTTCAAAACAGCAATCAAAGGGGAGCAGCACCTGCTGAAATCAGATCTGGCGATAGCTTCAAGTAACCTGAGTTGCAGGTTTTTGTTTCACACAGCAGGAGTCACCTTCAAGCCTGATTTTCAAGGGTTAGGGTCGCCTTGGGGAGGGTTACCTTCGACCAACAGCCCACCCCAAACAACTTACGCACAGCTGAGTTCGAAGCATTCCAATAGGGCTGCAACTGTCGCCCAGAACAAGGAAAATAAAAAACCCAGCAATAATAATGAAGGGGAAGAGGAAGAAATAGAAGAAGAAGAAGGAGAATGAAAATAAGAGGTTAGAAAACTTCAGAAAGGGAGGAAGAGAGGATCGGCAGTCATGGATTCAAACCCAAATTCTCCAACTTCATTCAATTATTCAAAATTCTAAAACTGAAATTTCTCCATCGAGTACATGTCCAATATAAAGAAAAAAAATAAAAATTAATGGCAACTAACTTAAAATGAAAATTAATCTAAAATTAGAAACTAACTAATTTCAAAAAAATTGTTTCTAAAGCAAAAGAAAATCAAATCAATTTTTTTTTTTCCTAAGTCCATCGTGCAACTGCATCACATGTGTTGTTTTTGCCTAGTTACTTCACCTCCATAATTTGCAGCGTCACAAAAATTGCATCTTGTATGTAGTATGTTTGCTGCATCTTCCTAAACACCAAACATAAGTACATAACATACATAGACACAAAATTAAATCAAAACAACAATAAGAACAACTCAGCCTTATCCCAACTAAATGTGGTTGGCTGCTTGGATTGTTGCCCTCCAATCAGCTTTATTTAAGATCATACTTGATACAAGGCTTAAGTTATTCATGTATGTCCTCACTTCTCTTAGGGCCATTTTATTTCTCTACCCCTAGCGCTTTTAGTTCCTTTAATCTGAATCAAATCACTCTTCCATTCTGGAGAATCCAAGGTCCTCCATTGAACATGGCAATGCCACCTCAAGCGACTTTCTTGTAGCTTATCATGTATCGGAGCTACTCCCAAATCAGATCTAATATGATCATTCTTTATTTTATCTTTTCTAGTTTTGCCATACATCCATCTCAATTCTCAACATCCTCATCTCCGTTACATTGAGTTTATCTACTTGATGCTTCTTAATTGCCAACATTTTGCACCATGCATCATAGGCTATCCTATAAAATCTTCCCTTAAGTTTTAAAGGATTACATCAATCACATAATACTGGATGCACCTTTCCATTTCATCCATCCTATTTTAATTCTTTGTGAAATATCATTTTCTATATCACATTCATTATTCGTGATTGAGCCTATATACCTAAAATAATCACCGGGAAGCCTACAGAAGTGAGAATGGGAAGGGGAAAAGGAAATCCTACGGGTTGGATTGCTTGTGTGTCCACGAGACGAATCCCATTTGAAATGGATGGTGTGAGTTTGTCAAATGCTCGACAAGCCACTACATTAGCGATGTATAAACCATGTTTGTGAACTAAGTTTTTTCAGTGGTGGTAATGTAATTGGTTAGCGGGGAAAAACCGGGCCAGGACTCAAAAGAATTAGGCGAAGTGTTTGTTTGGAATCTCCATCAAATTTCACCAGCTTATAATTCGTCCATGTCACGACCTAGACCCAGATATCAGGTAAGGGTACAACCCTCATGGGTGCTGATCAAACGATCAATAGATACCAACAAAACATCTATGATAAACTTCATCTATTTCAAATTTCGAACTAAATAATCACTGTTGTCATAAATCTCAAGTAATTCCTACTAGTGGCAATCTAAGGTATATCCCAGTTAAACTTCAAATTTAATTCTCAGAGCTTATATCTCAAATTTTATCCTTACTACATTCATTTAAGAAAACATAAATAAAAACTAATAAAGAAATCTTCGAGCCTCTCTATCTCCGAGCATACCTCCATCTCAATTATCTGTATTGTTAAAATGATGGGGTGAGCCCGACAGCCCAGTAAAAAAGAATATAGTAAAAACACAACACTATAACAACAGTCAAAATCACAAAGGTTTTAAATCAACACTTTTATTTATTTATAAAATATTTTTTCTTAGTAAAACAGTTTCACTTGATTTTTCTCTTTATCACTTTAGCTGGCACTAAGGGAAATAGGCTACCACCGCCCATACTCGGAGAGGGTAAACATGCCCCCCCTACAAATCACACAATCACATAGTCGTCACCCCCTCTATGACTATAATTTTTCGTGGCTCTGTTGAATCTACAGTACGGGATAGTCTATTTACACCCAAACTCAATCTTTTTTCACTTGTATAAAATCACATTTTTACACAAAACCACCTTTACACAAGATCACCTTTACTTGAAATCACCTTCATAACATAATAATATTCATTTTCATCAAATTGTAATCACTTCCATAATCACATGTCATATA
>NW_024868344.1:702-64987 GCF_013358625.1 Macadamia integrifolia | reverse complement strand
ACAGCTGTATATCTCCTGCTTCCATCTCTGAGTGTGAATGCTCAAGTCAAACACCACCTGGATAAGTACATCCTCCTATTAATTCTCTAATTCAAAACTAATCACTACCCTACTTTCCCTCAAAATCAACCCACTCAGACGGTATTAATCTAGGAATCAATCCCTCATGACACGTATTATCACCCTAATGAAGATGAGAATGATCGATAGAGTGATTTCTGAGAATTAGAAAAATTCTAATGTCGGTGTAGTTTTCAGCTTTCAGTAGATTTGAAAGTACTCTCAATTCGTTGGTTAGATGCTTCCCAAATTCGGATTGCAACCTCCCCTAGGACAGCTCTACTAACCCCCAAAGTATGCCCAAAAGTTAACGACTAGATTACAAATAATTAGGAAATTAAAGGTTCAGGTCTCCCAATTTTCTCCAATTTTACGGGATTTTAAGAATCACGCAAATCAAGAGTTAGATCCTCTCCAAGAGTAGATCGATTCTCACTCTATGGGAGGGGAGCCTATGGTCAAAAAATGGGCCTCAACCTACGGTCAAATTTGAAGAAATTCAAAAATCAAGATATGATTAAAAAAAAAAAACACTTTTAAAGATCCCACCAAGAACTGATGTTAGAGACTTCTGTTGGGTCCTGAAATACAATCGACTACCCCTCCTAGGTATCCCAAATAAACCTGAAAATCTAGGCTAGATCTTACCCACACGAGGTCCCACGATTTGGTCCCAAGGAAAACCCTAACCCTAAAACAGATTAAGTTTCGCTATGGGGGAAGCCAATTGAATCATTGAATTACTCAAATAGAATCAAAGCTTACCCTAAAAGTTTTGGGTGGAAACCAACCACTGATAGGAATTAGGGACAACAACCTAGTTTAAGAATCCGAAATCAAATCAAGATTTGATTATTCCTATCATAAAAAATCATAAATTAATGAAGATTTTGACTTATCGGATGTTGTGGATCAAACACAAGGAAGTCTTCACACATGAAGAGGAGCAGCAACAACGGCAATTTTCATTAATCAAATTCTTGTACAATGCTTGATACCCTTGCAAACTTATATAGAAAACTCAAAAATAGACTTAGACACTAAAAATGAAAGGCCTAACTCAATCTTTAACTAATAGGACACTCAAATTGACTAGGAAATTGCAATAACAAAGGATTTAAACTCAAAACAGGACTAGACTTATATGCTAGTCTAAGTCTAGCATATAAGTATTGATTGTGAAATGTTATCGACTGCAATAACAAAGGAAATAAGTTGCAATAACTGGGAGATCGATTGTGCATTTATGCATCAAATTTTGGAAAACATAAGTACCATCAACGAGAAGAACATGCTTTGTTTCGAAAGTGAAATGGGTTCTATAGATATGTATCTTAAGTATCCTACGCTTTTGGATACCTACACTTGTCCACGATGTGAGAATCCTTGACTATATTACGTTTCATTCATTGCAAGTATTTATCAAACTACTACATTGAACCAATGTGGATTAGTATCCCTTTCTTTTTCAATTACTTTCATAATTTAATATTTTTAGCAAATAAAAACATTGAAATAAAATAGGAAAATTTTGAAAAATGCATCAATCCAAGTATATGATGCATTTCATTCATTACATACATTTATCAAACTGCATTTAAACAATTTGCATCAGTTATCACATTTTTCATAAATGTTTATATTTCGGAAAATAAAAATTTGAAATAATATAGAAAAATTTGAAATAATATAGAAAAATTTGAAAGAAAAATCCTAATTATATGTTGCATTTCAAATATTCTTAGTATTTATCAAACTACGTTGAACCAATTTGCATCAATTATTCCATTATTTAGATTATTTTAAATTTTTTATTCTTTAGAAAAATTGAAATAATATAGAAAAAATAAAAAAATGCATCAATCCAGGGTTTATGATGCATCATGCATTTGATTCAGTACAGGTTTTTGTAAACTACATTGAAGTAATTTGCATGCTCACCTTTCTTTCAATCCGAGATTTTTTATGGTTGGATGATCAAAACTGAGGTTTGTTTGCAGGATTTGAATTGCCTTTCAGTGCTGATTCAGAGCCCCAAGTCACAAATTAGAAACAAACACAAATGGAGGGTCTCAAAATCGATTTTAGGTTGAAAAACCAGTCCACCCTTGCTCTCTAGTTCGTGAACTGAGGGTTAGTATCGACTGTATCGAGCCGTATTGTCCGATTCGGTACACCTTAAAAAGTAAAGAGTATCATATCAATACTGATACATATCGGTTGATACATACAATACTTTAAACCCTGCCTACAACACAAAGATCTAGCAATTCTGAGCTCTATTGGGGAAGTTATTGGCAATTAGGAGAGTAGTATTAGGCTCTCATTCTGGAAAGTTTAAGTAGAGTTTCTTTGAGTTGATATACTGTTATGTTTGTGAAAGGTGTGATGTACTAATTGGAGTCATGTTAGGCCTCTTGGTTCACTTAGGAGTTAATTTCAGAGTTTATAATTTTTTTTTCCCAATAGATTAGAGTTCTATAGTTTCTTTCGACTTTGAGGGAGTAGACTTGTAGTCAGGTATATAAAATGGGTTTGTGTCATTACTTGTAATTCAGATAATAGTGTTATTAAATCATGGATGATTCCTGTGGGAGGAGTTGTGGAAGAAAGAAATAGAAGAATCTTTAAAGGGTGCCATAACCTAATTGGGGACTTTTTGATTATGGAATACGATTCATTTTGAAGAGTTTGTAGATATGCTCAAGTGAATTTTGGAGATGAATTTGCATCTGTTCCACACCCTTCATGTTACTGTAAATGCATTTGTTGTGCATGACATAGTCATGCTATGCTAGTTCAATGCAGCTTCAACACTCTTGAATGATGGGAATACATGAAATATGAGGGTTTTTTCCACCCCTAGTTTGTGCAACATGTTAATCATCTTTGCTTCAAAAAAAAAAAAAAAAAAAAAAACAAAAACTTGTTATAACGTTCACTTTACTCTTTTGCAGTTGTTCAACGGGTACTTTGGTCTTTAAAGTGAGTAGGATTGGTGCAGGCTATTTTATCGGTTGTAATGAGCACCCGAAATGCAAGTAAGATTGGATAGACATCTTTTATTAACTTGTTGGAGATCATATTTTAGTTTCAACTGCTCTCTATTGATACTTGTATTTGTTCTGATATTTATTTGTCTTTTCTTGATCTAAACTTATATGGTTTGGGTTGTGTATAGACGTTTGGTTGAGAAATTAATTGTGAAGATTCTATGACTTCTTCTTGGTGTCAATCACTTGATCTGGTTCATTTCTTTCTCTGTTCCTGCCTCATTATTCTTTTCGTTACTTCTCTGGATTTGTGATGAGGGTGGTTATGGGGTTGGTGGGTCTCTATTTTACTTTCTGGGAATTTTGGTGGCTGGGGGGCAGTCTGACAGGGGTGTTGTGTTGCTTTCAGGAGGAGTTGGAGTTAATTTTTGTTTGGAGCTACTGTTGCTGGCTTGCTGCTTTCCCCACTGCTTATGGGGCCCTCTTGTATTGTATTGCAATCCCTAGTTGCTTGTAATGTAGCTGTTTAACGTTTAAAAAAAAAAAATATAGCTGTTTATCATACTAGGTGAGATCTGGACTAGAGAATTCGAGAAAGTGGAGAGAATACGGGAGTGGAAGAGAGAATTAGATCTCATGGTGAGCCTCCTCTCGCACCATCTATCTGTATAATGGAAAATTGTAAAGTTCACTGATGAAGGTTGAAAGGGTCCCTAAAATGGTCAAAGCTTCCATGTTGCAGACATGAACTGGCATGGGTAGATTCAGCAATAAAGGATGGGTCACCCATCCACTACACAACCACATCTGCCCACTGGCAGGGCTGAACTTAACTAAAGTTCGCGTTAGGGTTTGACTCATTTTGACAAATCAGGCTTATCTAGAAGAACGCATGAAAAGGAGCCGGGGTTGAAGAGTTGAGAAGAGCTCTGATGATATCTTTATGTGTTAGAGGCCATACACCAAAGAGACTGAAGAAGATGGGTGAATTCTCTAAATGCCCTACTCCCGACAATGTGTTGTATTAGAGCTTGCTTCCCAAATCAATGCTTTGGCTCACATTTTTCATTGACAAAGTGTCAATTGGAATGATCTTTGACTCTGGAAGTGCCAGAGTGAATGCCTTGACTCTCTTCTACTTCATTGTCTTCTTACACGCTCCCCCCCCCCCCCCCAAAAAAAAACAAAAAAATGTAAGGGTAAATCGTGCTTTATTCCATGTTGTAAATTGTAGAAAAATCATTTTGAGTTCTGAAATTTTATTTCTCATGTGCACTGGAAGTGAGCTCTACATTCTGGTCTTGAGTTGATGTGCTTTTCTTCCTGCTGCTGCTATCAGATCTAATTTAAAACCTGTTTCAAATAGATCAACGAGTACTATCCTCATAGTAGGATCAATATGAGATGATATCAGTAGGTACACAGCAGGAACACCAGTAACAGAAACCGTCGATCCACCTTAAAAGTAGGTGAACATCAGGTTATGTAATCTATTAAGCCCCTAACATGATTAACATAATCTTAACTGATATTTAATCACAGAACACAAAAACGCAGACTATAACTAGACTGTTGGCTGACAGTGTAAGGAAGAATTTTACCTGGGATGAAGTCACCAAAGTAGTAACTCAACTTTCTCAGATGTGGTTATATCACCGAACAAAGAAATAGAAAATAAGAACAAAACAGGAAAATAGCGAAGAAGGGAAGAAGGGAAGAAGATAGGGATAGATGGTTTGAATTTCTCACTCACACCTAGGCCACTCATCTCAAGGTCTCTCACCTTATATAGGACTCTCTCCTACATCGTTTCACACAATCATATGTGAAAACCAGTATTCAAGCTTCACTAAAACGTGGGGGAGGACTCTCAATGGTCTATATTACATGTGTGAAAACCAGCATTCAAGCTTCACTAAAACGTGGGCGAGGACTCTCAATGGTCTATATTGCATGTGTGAAAACCAACATTCAAGCTTCACTGAGCGTGGGGAGGACTCTCAATGGTCTATATTACATATGTGGTGATAGTTGCTATTACAAGAAAGGAAATAAAGAAAAATAGAAAGTCCCTTACAAGACAATATTGGGACTTGTACAGAGTAATATAAGATCCTAGTTAAGAAATCAAATTAGTAACTAATAACTAAAGATTACACGGAAATAGAAATAAAAAAGGTAGAACTAAACTAAAGAAATAGCAACTAATATCTCCATCAGATTTCCTCCATATGGTCCCACACTACTGTTCACGTGAGCAGTAACCGCGTAAAAGTGTTTTGGTCCTTTTCTTCTTCATGCTTTGATCTGCATCTCTTATGAATTGGGACATCAATTAATATTTTGATATTGTATACATTTATTTAAACATTGATTCCATCAACATGTTAATTAATTAAGTAGTTGTCAGTCTGTGACTAATAGCTGTAATCATTTGACATGTAAGAAACAGAGAGTAAGTCAAATTGTAGAAGTAAGAAGCAAATCACATAGAAAACTGAAGAATCTCTCCCACCAATGGGGTAAGTCACCGATCAGATAACCAGACATTTTTCTTGTATCATTTTGTATTGTACTCTCAACAAGGATGAGGTGACAAGCTGAAGGAAATATTGGAGGTGTGAAAGAGGAATAATCAGTGGAGTAAAGGAAAACTAGTAATGCGATTTCATGAGTGGTTCATTTCCTGTTGCAGAGCTTCTTGTAACTACTACTGCAATTTGCCCATCATATCTGGACTTCAATCTGAAGTCTCAGCATAAATAACAGATCCATCACTGTTCAGTTCACCTTCCATCACTATACTTAACAGCTTGTGATCACTCAAGCCTTGCACCTCGAAGAGGATTGGTGGTGTCAAGGGAAAAACTGTCTTTTAACATAAATTCGGAGGATAGGTGATCAATTCTCCTATCATTAGGCTAACAGATGACCATTGGAAGTAGTTTTGGATACATTGTTTTTTTTTTTTGGGGGGGGGGTTAATAATGGAAGATGGGAGGCACCTAGCTTAATATTTGCTTTAAGGAATAACACTGCTATGAATGGATCAATGAACCTAATGTCGTTTGAGGCATCAGCGATATTATTCATAGCAGGATTGCATGGTTGTCAAGGTGTTGCCTAGACGGCCCCTAGGCGTCAAGATAGTCTACGAGGACCAAGGTGATGGGCCGCTTATCTGTCAAGTTGCTAAAACTCAGGAAAAAGGTCCAAATAAATAAATAAACCAAAGGGGAAATGGTTAAAAATGGAAATAAAAGGGAAAAAGAAGAAATATTATAAACAGAGGAGAAAAAACTGAAGGAGCCTCTTTCAAAGAAAATTGAAGCAGCAAGAACCTCATTTTTCCAGAGAAGAGGAAGAAGCAGCAGTGGCAGTGGTTGCAGTAGTTTCCACCGAAGAAGAGGAAGATTGCGGCTGCCACTGCCATTGCCACAGTTGCTAGAGCTGCTGCCATGTTATTGCCGGTGGGTGTTGCTGCTGCTGCTCCTGCGTCAGTAGTGGCCACCGCTGTTGGCTATACATCTAAGATGTCTCAAGGTCTCAAGTCATATTGACCCGGATCAATCTAACTTGATGGATACAATCTGATATATATATTTTTTTAATTAATCATGTCGCATCAGGTTGTGCCATTTTGAAGGCCAGGACCACACTTCATATTTGGCCATATTAAGACTAAATACCTTGTTTGGGTTAGTTCATATTATAAATAGATGTAAAGGCCATAGGCCTCCCCAAAAGATATGAAGTAATATAACAGTTCTGTTTTCTGAAACTTTGCTGTTGTGAATTCAGTAGTGTGTGGTGGATTCGTAATGAAGGCCAAGGTGGGGATTCCATAGTTCTCTAGGTGTCGCCAAGGCGACGACTAGGCATCTAGGTGGCCTGGTTGGAGCCTGGGCGACTGTTGCCTTCACTGGTGCCTAACTGCAAGGTGCAGCACTTATTTATGTCAAATATCATTTATGTTGCAGGTGTTCCACCTTTAGGAAAGACCAGTCGACCAGACTTTGAGCCCATTTTGATCCCCCAATCTTGAGTTACAATTTTTCTCCATTAGCTGATTTATTTTTCTCTAATTGTGATACTATTTAAGCTAATTTCTTACAGGACTTTCCTGGTTCATTATTTTACATTACTGTTGGTAGCTGGTTTTTTATAGCCAGCTTTGTGAAAAAGTGGTCCATGATGTCACTGGATGGTCATCCTTGTTCTCTTCCTTGTTTTACACTGGTGATATAGGTATATTGCAAGGACAATGTATGGAGATGATGAAGAAGATGATACTTCTGAGAAACAGGCGGTGATTACCGAGCCAAAACTGCTGGGTCTTAAGCCTGGTACTAATGAGAAGGTGTGTATTTTAATTTTATTTTGGGTTTAATTGTCCTTTGAGAAATGATACTAATTAACCACATGACCATTCCATATGGATGTTTGGTTATTCATCTTTCATCTATGGATCTACATTAAAGTTATTCTCTTTCAGGTTTTTCTGAAGAATGGTCCCTATGGGTTCTATGTCCAGCTTGGTGAAGATAGAAAGGGATACTTGCCAAAGAGAGCTTCTGTCTCTCAGGTATCTAATACAATTTTTCACTCATAAATAATGCTTACCTCCTCAGCTGGGGCGATCAGATCTATTTCTATCTACCATTTGTTTTAAAATATGAGTCTAAGCACAATACCTTTCCTTTTTGGATCAAAGGCTTCAATGTCAAACCCCTACCCCCCAACACACACACACACACACACACACACACACACACACCAATGCACAGGATTCTGTCTTCTACCTTGTTCCTTCCCCTCCCAAAAAGTTGTTGAGGATACATATTGCATGATTATATCATGTACAAATCATTCTGCAATTATGTTTATATTGTAGAGCATTTGGGAGAGAAATTATGGATCTTGATTGATGTGAGTTCTCAGACATCATATTTCATTAGCTTTAAACAGATATGCCAGCAGTTCCTTGTTTTAAGTTGAATATAACAAAGCGAAAATGAGCATTGTGATGGTTATCTACTGGTGTTTTGATTTTTTTTTTTTTTTTTTTGTTGAAAACCTTGCTTTTCCATCACCATAATGCAATTGTTTGGATCATATCAGCTGTTTTGGGATAGCAGATTATTTTTAGATTATGCTGGGTGAAATGCATAGAAAATTTATTGAATAGCCATTATTGTTTCCATGTTGTTATAGCTGTCATGAGTTAAAACATACAAGTGAGTTCATATGTTGTTTCTGTGTTATAGTTATCTATGAAACTAATACAAATCATATTTCAGATAAAGGATGTGGATACCATCACCTTAGAACAAGCACTTGAGTTGCTACAGTATCCTGTACTGTTGGTATGTTTCTTTTCATAATTCTTCCCTCTGATTCGTTCTTATTTTCCATTGTCTATTGACTCTGGCAATCTATTCCTTTTTAGGGGGAGCATCCAGAGGATGGGCAACCGATATATTTAAAACTTGCAAGATATGGGTTTTCAATTAGACATAGGCGCACAATTGGACCAGTTCCTAAGGTACTTTCAGTTTTCCTCTATGTCCCCGGTTAGTGTCGACTTCAACTTCCTCTTCAGATGTTGAGATTAATTGTCTTTTGTGATCAATTGCGATCCGTGCCTTCATAGTTAATTGCTTGTTGGAATAAAGTTGCCTTCATTCCTTTTACATTATCTTTTTTCCTCTTCCATGCAATAAAGACATTCATTTGAATGCATAGCAATTAGCAACTGTAAATTCGTATTTCTGTGTTTGAATATTAGAAAATGATTGATTGTATCATTGGACCACGAAGCATTGAACTAACTTGCTAGGCTCATGCTGAGCTTGGTGAGGTCTCTGATTAATTCCTGTATGCTGCTATTATCTGAGTTGTCAAAACGACCTTTTCACTCCCAGTACAATGCTTGCTGATCTAATGTGGATGAGCAGGCCTCTGTTCAAGGGATTGCTTTTTCAACTAATATTTTTATTTCCTGACTTCCTTATGAACTCCTCTAACCTCAGGCTGAGACATGACTAAAATGAAACTTCCGTTGCATGTATTTCGGTATGGAAAATGAGAATTGTCATCCTTCCGCTGTTCTTTTGTACTTGGTTTACATAATTACTAATAAATCGTACTTCAGAATAACAACATTTAAATTAAGTAGGAATAATGGGATTAGAAGGACCGTTATCTTTGATCAGCATCGTATCTTTGGTGCTTACTAAATGAATAGCTATAGTATCCTTTTTCAAAGTGAGTGATCTTGTATACTATGAACCAATCATTGCCTTGGATCAGTTGTTTCAACATCGCTAGTGTTTTTTTTTTGGGAGATTAATTTGTTCCAGTTTGAAGGAGCTATAAAAGCTAGAAGCAGGCCTAAAATGACCATAGGAGAAGTTGTGAGGATTGACATGTGTAAAGAGAAGAAAAGAGAGATTGTGAAGCAAAGGGAGTCCCAATCGATTAGATTGGGGCTTCCCTCCTACATTCATTAGATAGATAGCTATTACAAGTCGTAGGAATAGGAAAGAACAAAATTAGAAGTCTATCGAGAGAAATGGGGAGTCTAGTGCAAGTCACAGATTCCTCACTTGGGTATTCCTTGTCCTGTTAGGACTGTGGGTTTGGGTATTCCTAGTCCTATTAGGACTGAATACAGTTAGAAGTTAGCAATTAGTTTTAGTTTCCTATTTTGTTCCTTTCTATTCCTAGTAGGACTTATATTAGCTATTTTGTTCTTTCCTATTCCTATTAGGACTTGTGATACCTATTTTTCTCTTTCCTATTCCTAATAGGACTTCTAATAGCTATTCTATTAAATGAATGAAGGAGGGTAGCCCCAATCTAATCGATTGGGACTCCCTTTGCTCCACAATCATTGGTCTCTCTCTCTCTCTCTCTTTTTCTTTTCTTCTCTTTACATGGTATCAAAGTGGGTTATTAGTAACTGATTGTCTCATTGATTTACCGTTTTGAGAGTCGATTTGGCTTGAAGAAGGAAACCCTAGCTCATCAAATAAGAAGAACTAGGGTTTCATATACTGAAGAATGAAGATTGGTGTATAGGTTTTTGATGTAGATTTTGATAGATAATGAATCATTTTTTATTATTTTTTGTTGCTACTACTACTGTTTACTGTTCGTTGTTTGCTGAAGTTAGCTGCTGCAGTCACTTTTTTTTTTCCTTATGGAGTATTTGTCATATTTCTGGTTGTTGTTTGCTGTGGTCGTGTTGGCTTTGTGCTACATGGTCACTTATTCTTGCTATCAATTTTTTTATTGAAGACGGGTTCTTCCATATTTCAACGATTACTGCAGTTTCTCGTTTGGGTTTATTTTCTGTTGAATGGATTACTTTGCTGCTTGGTCAAGTTTATTGTCTATGCTATTTTGTTCGAATCACTGTTTGATGGGATCGTTTTCTGCTCCTGCTGCTTGATGCTATTGCTGCTTTGTGGTAACGATGGTGATGTTGGTTGTTTGTTGATTTACTAATTCTTCGATGGACAAGGTTATGTTAGTTTTATGCTGGTTGAAGAAGTTCCAATTGTAGTCGATGAAGATTGTCTATTGATTTTTTATGGAATCGATGATTTATCTGATTTTTATTTCTCTTCGATTGGCTGATTTTCTGGTTTTGGTTGGAGTTGTGGAGTCGAGGGATTGGATTGAGGGAATCCATCTCGAGCTGGTATTTCCTCTTTGTTCTGTTGGTTTTCTGGTTTCATATTTGTAAGGTTATCGCTGGTTCTTCCTTTTGGTTGTGGATGCTCTTAGTTGGACATTTTATTTGATTATATGTTCTAATTTGCTACTGTGAGGGGGATAGTCGTTATTATCTGCTCAAGTCATCAGTTGAAGTCGTATTTGCTCGTGTGTATCCTCAGCAACTTGAGGGGGAGATTGTCGTTATTATCTGCTCAAGTCATCAGTTGAAGTCGTATTTGCTTATGTGTATCCTCAGCAACTGTTTTCTCTTTTTGAAGATGGTTATATTCAGCAATCTAATGAAGTTTGGTATATTCAGCAGCTTGATGTTGTTTGGTCCCTAGCAACCTGATGCTGCCTATGGAATTTTTGTGCTTTTATTGTAGCTATTGGGAGCTATAGTTTTTGTTGGAGTGCCTTCTTTGGGAAGGGTTTTTTGTGTTGCAGTTATTCGTTGCTGATGGTTCTGCTTGGTTTATTCGACACGACATTTCTTTATCCATTGATGTTTGATGTGTTTGAGCTGATATTGCTACTGGCTTTATGATGATTAATTGGAGTTCTCTCTGTACTCATTGGAGTTCTTGTTTATCCAAGTTGGAGCTTTCTTTTGCTATATGTATACTCCAACTTGAGGGGGAGTGTTAGAAGTCTATCGAGAGAAAAGAGGAGTCTAGCGTAAGTTGCAGACTCCTCCCTTGGGTTTTCCTAGTCCTATTAGGAATGTGGGTTTTCCTGGTCCTATTAGGACTGAATACAGTTAGAAGTTAGCAATTAGTATTAGTTTCCTATTTTGTTATTTCCTGTTCCTAGTAGGACCTGTGATACCCAAACCCACAGTCCTAAAACCCAAGGGAGGAGTCTGGGACTTGCACTGGACTCCTTTCTCTCGATAGACTTCTAACAATATGCATATTCTAGGACTTGTCCCACGAATGACTTGGGATAGAGCCTATTGGAGGGCAAGGATCCTTGTAGCTTGCCCCATTTAGCTGAGATTCTCCTGACTTGCTAGGTTGTGTCTCTTTCCTCTTTACTTTCATTTTTCTCATTTCTTCATTCTCCCTATTTTTTTGTGGACCTTAGTTTTCCCTATTTTGTTTTGCACGGATCCATGTAGCTGACCCCATTTAGTTGGGATAAGATTGAGTTTGTTTTAATTTCTTCCTCTTTCCATTGATTATCCATTTCTATCATTGTCTGTAAGTGGCAGTCTTGCGCTACACATCCAATTAATAGGCTTGATTCAATTTTTAGATTTAACCCCCAATCTTACACACCAAAGGGATTAAAATACTATGTGCAGATGCACATGCTAATATTGTATATGATCAGAATCATAATTAGTTACAAATTTGTAGACAAAATTGTTAGTTATTTTATTTAAAGTGCTGCAGAAAGAACACCATGGCCAAATTTTGTACACATGCACATGCTAGTAATATAATATACATCCCATCTTAAACCATTCATGGACTTGTAATTGCAATTGTTGGTTCTTGTATTCAAAACTCTGCTGAAGAAAAAGCCATGGTTAAAATTCTCATATAACTACTATTCTGGATATTGATTTACCAGTCAATTAGCTTCTGTAACTGAACATCTTATGATCACTGTCTGTTTCAGAACATGAATCCGAAGGACATTACTCTAGAGAAGGCATTGAAACTATTGTTGGGTAAACATGTAAGACGATGTGGCCGACCTAAGAGTAAGCCGAAGGTTGAAGTGTAAAAAAATAATTAATGATCAAGTTTGAAGACACTCGATTCATTCAATCAACATTTATTCGCGGAGAATCTCTTTTAATTTCCTGATCAACAACTGGTTGGGCGACTGAGCATGTGTTCTGAGGCATCTCAATTTATTTTTGTGGCAAATGAGATGTATATATAATAATTATCAATCTTGTAAATTTAGTCAATTTTGTTTTTTTTGTTTTTATTGTTTATGCTGGATCTTTTATTGTTCTGTATCTTCCTAAGAAATTCTCTCAGAGAGAAGAAAGGGTAAGAACGAATGATCCAATAATATGATCCACTGAGTGAAGGACAAGTTTAGTTGAATACATGAAGGTTTTTCATAATCTCATCTTTGCAAAATAGATAGAGCCATTTGTTTCTACAATACCATTGGAATGCTAAAATGTTGTTGAGTTTTGCTTGTGAAAACTTCTAATACAATTTGGTTTTCATCTTCCAAGTGAGCTAAATAGAATGTTATTTATAGATTGTAGGAGCAAACACCCCTAGGTATGTTGTAAATTTATTCGACATCAAGGCCTTGGCATTGTTACAATTTACAGATCAATTTTCTTATTCATAATCTCATATTTATTGATTTGTAATAATTTTACTTGCAACAAAAAAATAGTTTTACTAATATTGTGAAAAATGGATAGTCAATTCACCTATTTATAACTTCAAAATCCTTTTTTTTTTTTTTCTCGGTTTCATTTGGCTAAGTTTCAGTTTGGTTATCAATTGGTTCGATTTGGTCTAGTTTTCAATCAGTCCTATAATACCTCAGTCCAAAACCAATCCAATTGGTTGATTTTATTAGTTTGGGCCAGGTTTTGTTGGTGCATTAAAATGTCGACCTCCTTTTGTAATGTTGAGCAGAACTCTTTGCTGCTATGTTCCGTTCACATTTGAACCAGGTCAATTATAAATAGAAGTGGGCCAAGCTAGGCCTGTCCATGATTTGTTTTGGAATGTTAGAACACTCACATCTTAATCTCTGTATTTATTTTTATTTTTTATTTTTTTGGTGCCAAGACATATCGACAAGTTTTGAGGGGCATAGCCAGTTTTGTTATTTTTCTTACACTAGGGATATTTTGATAATTTTTCATGAACAATTTGTGAATGAGCAAGGATTTGACCTTCTAATAGCGCCATAGAGGTTGAATTTATTAAGAATAGTGACTACTGGCACCATCACTTGGAGATTCAATTTCAAGAAAAATGTTGCAGTGACAAAGTTGGTGTTCAATCTGTGACTTCATTTTTATTACCCTAACTATGAAGACCCAAATTGATTGATCAACTAACCGGTAAGTATTGGGTTTGGGGATTTATTATGTCAAGGCCCATTCGAGACTGACCAATTGACAGTTGACACACCTACTTGTATTCGAGACTGACCCAACTGCATTGGGTGCCCAACGCACATCCAATGGTTGGAAAATCCTTGAGATGGATGCTCGGAATGTTCCTAGACATTAGATGTGGCTGGATGGATGCCTAACGTGGCTAGTACACGCAAGAAATAAGCCGCAGAATGGGAATAAAAAATAGTATATTCCTCTACAACAAGAAAATTACAATCCATCACACTAACAAGCAATGGTAATCGTAGTGGGCTCTAACACATCATCTCATTGACATGAGGAATAATAGCACTCACTGAATGGAGAAAAGGGTTCAAAAAATTGGAAAGAAAAAAGGATTGCTTGCGCATCTGATTGCTGGGTGTCCCTTCGAATGTGTGCCTAGGTGATCCCATCTATCAGATACTGAAAGATGGCTGTAAGGATCAAAAACCCAACTCAGGCAGTAGTAGTGTTCATCTTAGACGGAGGAGCAGCAAAGCGTGAGGAGAAATCAAGGCGTGAACCGTGTTGATCATCTTCATCGCCACCATGGTCGAAATTGAGAGCATAGCTTTGAGGATCGTATTGAAACAGGTGGACCGTAGTTCTCCTCCGTCTTCTCTTATTGGCGTACACACTTAGCTTGCGAATGAAGTTCTTCCACTTTGGACCACACAACAACTCTGTTATCTCCTTCAACTCTTTTAGTTTTCTCCTCCACAGACTCTCATTATCCCTACTACTGTTTTCTCCTTGCACCTGCTGCAACAGAGATACACGTTCAATACCACTCTTGTGCCTTCTTCCTACGCAGAAGAATCGAAAACATGCACACCCATCATTGCCATAGCCCTCCTCTTCCTCGTAATCTTCTTCTTCTTCTTCTCTTCTTCTTCTCCTTCCCTTCCCTTTCTTCTATTGTTGAATTCTTGTCAAGCATACTTGATTTCTCATGAAGACCACCCATATATGTTTCTGTGTCTGAGAGCTAGAGAGAGAGAGAGAGAGAGAGAGAGAGAGAGAGAGAGAGAGAGAACTGGAACTGGAACTTGAATTGGAGAAGGATGGATGGAGCTTAAGGAAAGGGAATTATATTGAAGAAGAAAGAGAGAAAAAAGAGAGCAACACGGATTGGACACTTGAGGTTGAGGAAGGAGTTCTAATAAGATGGCCGGCTTAGTGCTTCTTACGCGTTTTCACTAATGATAAGAACAGCGTGCGTGCGTGCATATGATTAGGATTGTTGAGGAAGGGAAGCCACGTCAGAAGCATCTTTAAGTTAATTAATTGACTCCTTCTCATTACCCGCGTGCCTTTTTTGGCTGGGTCTCTCTCTCTCTCTCTCTCTAGAATCGTAATGATTAGGAAGGATTGCTTCTCTTTCATCTGTCCCTCTCCCTCCCACCATGAAATTAAGACGCTAATCACTGCGTGCATGCAACTATGTAGGACCGACTTAGTCCTACTATATATACGATTAGTTTCTTGGAAGATTCTTTCTTCTTAAGAGTCAGAGTTGCCACGTAATTTAGAGACGACGACGAGCGACGAGCGTCGGTTAGTTAAGCTCTAACTGTTAATAACAGATCGATATAAGTATATTGAAGAAGGCGGCGATAATTAATTAAGAATAAATCATAAAGTGAGTTTAATTAATTAAGTATTCTACTAATTAAACCCTCAATTAAGGCATAAAACAAGTAAATAAAAAATCATAGATTGGGTTGGGAGTTGGGAGTGAATTAATTAATACTTGAGTTGAGTAAGAGCATATAAGACGAAACTGTACTGTACAGGTGTACATGTTAGTTTAATCTCTATGTTTTTCAACGTTTGCTTTTGGGTAACAAGGAAACTTTCTTCTTTTTAAAAAAGGAAAAAGAAAAGGTTGAGCAGGTCGATCCATCATCGATTCAACTATCGACAGCCAGCAATTACCAAAAGCATCAGGAATTAAACTTAAAGGGTGGTTTCTTTTCCGGATCAAAATCCTTTGTTTTTCTCATCCCTGTTTTTCCTTGTTTTGTTACATGCAGAATGCGACACGTGGACAACAAGGAGACCAACAGTCAAGATTGGGTGAGGATTATTACATCCAGTGCGTTGGTCTTAAAGTTGTCCACGTGTCGCATTCTACAGGTAGCAAAACAAGGAAAAACAAGGATGAGAAAAACAGAGGATTATTTTCCTTCTTTTCCTAACCAAAAATACTTTTCTTCTTTGAATAAAATAAATAAATAAAGGGAAAGTTTTTTTTGTGAGGGAGTGCGATCCCTCCGCAGGTGCTAGGGTTAATGAGAGTTTAGGAGGAAGAATCTATAGAAATATCATTTTTCCTTTCATGGAAGTGTAAGTGGGGCATTCATTTTACTCCTGCATGTGTTTAAGCATAGGAACCACACTCTCCATAAATAACTTTATTCCTTCGTTAAAAGTGCAAAGAAGACAAAGTAGAAATGCAAGTTACAAGCTAAATTAGCTGAGAGATTAAGAGACGACATCATCCTTGGTTATATCAAAAAAAAAAAAAAAAAAAAAGACCAGAAGGTCAAATCACAAATTAAGTATTTCATTTCTTAGAGGTAAATATTATGCAAGTCGAAGAAGGAGATTACCAATTCAAAATACGAAAAATAGTAAATTCTAAGATTGGATTCATAATAACATCACTTTGCATAGGTTCTAAAAACTCTTCCGAATAAGCAATAGAAGAAATATATATCAGTCTCAAGATTCACATCACACCGAGGAGTCCCTCCGTCCAGGCTTCTTACGCATACCCACACATTAGATCTAGAGTACTCCAAAAAATATTTCAATATTTTTATTATAGGTGAAAGTCTTGTGATTGGTAAGTAGTCCATGTAAGGTGGATTAATTTATATTTGAGCGCTGATATTAGGATTTAGGGAATTTAAAACCGTTGCCAAATGAAAGTATCAACAACATAGCTGGGTTAGAATCTTTGTTCAATTTAACCACGTCTTGAGATTGAATCTTGCCTTCAATTGGGCTGGCTAAGGACATAAATATTGTAATAATCTGAAGTCGATCAAATAAGCTAGACAAAATGTATTGGTTGTATCAAATTTTTCGAGGGGAAAAGGCCCCCATCGGGCTGCATGCGGGCTATGCTCAGATATAGGACCACGAGAAATAACCACCCACTCTGAGAGGAAAAATCTCGTCCCCATTGATGCCCTTGCCATGCTCTCATTTGGCCACCCATCCTAATAGCAATCTTGAGTATATCGATTCTCTCCACTGGACACAAAAGACTCTATTATATGAACGAAGGCAATTCCAATATGATCATAGGCTTGAGGAAACCAACCATGGTTACACAGAGTAAAAACCTATTTGAGATGCTTTCCAATTTCTAAAAATAAAAATAAAGGAAACCTTTACCATTTTTTGGGCTTAATGTTGCAATTTAGTGAATTGAATGATTTTATTTGAGTCACGTAGATTGGTTGATTATCAAATGAAGAAAATATTACCATCCTTAGTATTCTTTTACCAAATGCATTATGAGTTGGAACAGGTCAAAGTCATGTAATTTGAATGACTAATTCAAACTATCCAACTCAATCAACACTTCTAGCAACCCAACTAAAAAAATCAGCTCCAATATTTGACTTGTCAACTTCTAAACCCATTCCTTCAACAAAGGTGGACTATGACATGTAGAGACATTAATAGTGGATGTAGGCATTCGTGTCAAACCATGTTAAATTCCTCATGTTGTGTATGATTGTTTGCTTGACTTATTCCATATGATTGTGCATTCATCCCCAAGAGATACATCATATATGGTAGAGATAAAATATCAAATTCAACATGTGACCTATGTATTTTTTTTTTCTTTCTTCTTTTGGTAAAAACAACATGTGACATATTTAATAGATAATTCCTCATTTATCTAACAAACAGAACTACCAAAACATCATGACGATCACATGATATAAATATACCTACCAGTATGGGCCACACCCCGCTCAAAGTACCACATACAGTTTACCGTTGCACGATGTGATGTGACTCCACATTTCCTATCACTACAACCCTTTCAAAGAGATCTTTTTCACTAACCGAAATTGAAGCGAAAGAAACCCACTTCTTTCAGAATCTACAAGTGCTCACAGCCTGAACTGTTTGCAGCCTTCATCACTCATATGTTTCTCTTTCCTAAGTTCCGATGATAGCTCTACTTCTTTCAACATCCTTGCAAGTTTGTGAGGTTCTCGATCATTCATCTCTGCATCACAACCATTGGCCCTCTAAAGACCTTGAGAACTCTATCTTCAAATGAGCATCTAAATCTTTTCAAATATAGTGTTCCTAAATCAGATTTTTGCTTACATCAGATAGATTCTTAACCCCAGTCAAACATGTGAATTCATATAGTCCCAATCCTAGTAACCTTGCTTTCAACATTATTTTCAATTTTGACCTTAGCATTACTACATTTATAATATGTAACAAACTGATCCCTAATTGAACACATGAAATGAACAATAAGAATCTAAAATTCATTAAAAAGTTCCTATACTTGATGAATTAGTGAGATGGACATCTCCTGCACTCCACGACTCTTCCACAATAGCAAGATTTGACGATTTATCTTTTTTTTTTTGTGGTAAAATTACGACCTCCTTTCTTGTAATTTGTTGAAATTATACGTGGATTCAAGGGTTTGGGTGAATTACGTTCATTTTCTCTACGCTTTCTAAGATTCTTACAATTAGTTCCAATTTGTTAGTCACTGTGAAATTGGGACTGTTAATTGGTGATGTCAGCTTACATAATGCATTTTAATGTCAAAAATGCCCTTATGTGCACGTGAACTTACTAATATACCCTTCCATTTAAAGGAACAAAAGAGGGCATTTATCCGTCAACCTGCTTCACTCTTCTTCAACCTACCTATTCTGCAATTGCTTCCCTTTATATTCTTCAATTGACTTGTACTTCTTGTACCTTAACATCTTCTTCTAGGGAGAGAACCTAATCAAGAAATAACGGCCACTACGAACTCTATCTTGGCTTTGCTTAGGGCTTACCTGCCTTCTTTCAGAAACCCTCACGACAAAGTAGCATTCGCTGTTCATGCTTCCGTTGTCGCCTCCGGTTATATCCTTACTGCCACTGGACCTCCAACTTTCTCCGAAACTGCTTTGTCCTCTGCTTCTACGGGTAGGCTATCCATTCTTCTTTTGTTTGTTTTCCTCAGCATTTCTTGGATTGGGTAGATGAAGTTGGGATAGAGGGATGGAATGCAATGAATGACGATTATGGTTTCCTATACCGGAAAAAGGATAAAGGTGTCAAGAAATTGCTTCTAGTGAAATGTTTGGTGATGTTTGATAAATTAATTGTGGAATTCACTCATCATGGGACGTGGAGAGGAGAAACCTGTCAATCTCCAAATCAAGTAATGTTTAATCCTTCCCTCCTTGAGCTGGATGTTGAATTTACTCTCTCTTCCTATAAAACTAGGGCACAGATGGTTGTTCGTATTTTTCTAAAATGCAACATAGATGGTTGTTCATATTTTCTAAAAGTTCATCTCACCGGAGATGTAAGGCTCCCTTATCCACCTAACATTGCCCAGATTTGCCAGAGACTGGGGAGTGCTTGTCGCAGAGATTTCATTCCCAACGGCAATGTTTAGGAATTTGGGTGTTTGGGTATGATAAAAACAAAAGGGTATAATGGTCTTATCTTATAATTTTTTTTTTTTTCCATTGAAGGGTAATATGGTCTTTTGAGGTATAAAACTAACAGCATACAAATACCGTCAAAGCCAGGGGAGGGGGTATAATTCTTTCAAACCCTTGGATCCATGTGTAATTCCGACAAAGTACAGGAGAGGGGGGGGCGTAATTTTCCCTTTTCTCTTTTTTTCTTTTTTATCCTCCCAATTCCTTGGACAATTCCTTTAGAAATGATCTTCCTCCTCGTAATAGTAACAAGTTATTTTGAGACCTTTCAACTAAGAGCAACCTTTATAGTTGCCGAACTCCTGCAATCTCTCATTTCATCTACCTCTGCCTTGACCATCACCTATAACTACGGCACTATCCTCCTCTGATGTGCCCTCACTGATATTTTTCTGTCATGTCTTATTCATCAATAAGTCAACAATAACTTCGTCAAGTTTAAGAGTATCTACAACAAACAGTAGTGTAATTATAATGTGATCAAATGAAAGAGGGTAGTGAAGTCAGTAGAAGAAGTGCTTTGTATTGGAGGTTTTTCTGTAAATTTCCAATATAGGGTTTTGTAGCGAGGTTTTGTTTCTCTATAAAAAAATTGAGAGAATTGTGAAGACAAACGTTGTAGTCCTAATCTTTATTGATAGTGAAGCAGGATCTCATCTCACTGTGGAAGTAGGCACCACGCAAAGTTGTGTGCATTGTGCGATTGTTTGTTCATGTCTTTTCCCATTCTTTTTTGCATCATTTTAGGGTTGCATTTCTATACTTAGTCCTATTCGATCTTAATTGTGAGGATAATGGTTTTCCTAGAGTTTCCTTTCCTTTTAAGAAAGGAGTCAATGGGTCCATCAGTCTCTATTGACTTTGATTAACCACTTAGATTAGGGTTTACGACCCATTTTAATAAAGAATATGATTCCATTCGAACCAATCTAACCTTGAGTTAGGATTGGTATCAGGTTGCGTTTTGAGGAAGGTATTAGGCACCTCAGTCTGTCAAATAAAAATCGGACTTCAACCCTAGGTATTGTATACTATAAATGGGCTGACTCAATATATAATTAATGACAGTTAAGATTAAGAAACTTGGGCAAAATACACAAAAAAAAATAGATTAAATCGACATATTTGTGTCCAACTAGCTTCGCATGGTTAGTGTACGGAATGTAAAGCAAATGTTGAAATATCACATAAAAGAGGCGTTGCAGAATCCTAAATTAGCATGCATTGTGCTGGAAGTTACAAAACTACCCCTATCATGGCATATCTTCAACATACATCATTGAGAAAACTAAAAAGCATGGAGCATATGGGGATTGATATCAATCATGGAATATCATCCAAATATGATATATAAGAGGTAAAATTAAAATAAAAATATGAAATTCATATACAAAAAATGACCGAAATACCCTAAAGCAGGCAAGCATGCCTGGACATCCTTAGCACATCAAATGTGGGGATTGAGGTCATAAAAATATAAAAAGATTAATTAAACATAACATACATATATCGAACATCAAGAGAAAAATAATGAAATACCCCTAGACCTAAACTAGAAAGGGAGAAATCACGAAGTACGGAAAGGAAGGACCCAAGACGAAAAACCAGAAATTAAATCCATAAAAACTCATTAAAACTAACACAAAACTATTAAGCAAGAAGAGATCACAAGTTTGGAAGTGCAAATTGAAGAGATCTAGTAGATCACTGAAGATTGTGAAGCAAAGCTCAGCTCCAGTGTTGAGAAGAGCGTAGAACTAGAAGATGACACTGTATCTCTTAGAGCTCCATTGGCAGAACAAAATTGCAAAGGCCCAGTTGAGAATTCTGTGAAAGCTAACAAGCACAAAAGGAGCGACTCATAGAGACAGCCCACAGACAGAAGAGAGACTCATAGAGACAGCCCACAGACAGAAGAGAGACTCATAGAGACAGCCCACAGCCCAGAGATCATAACCAGGTCCATAGTCCATCATAAACACTTGTACGTATAAACCGGGAGCTTCTGGGCCTCAGTGACCTCAAGTGGGTGGCCCCAAGGAATTATGCAGCGGTGAAGTTTTGATCACGAGACCTCGCTTTCTAAGATGGAGTCTCATATCCCCTGCAAGCAAGCTGCGCTAACCCCTTGGGGCTGCCAGGAATTAAACACTTTCACCTCCTTGTTCATCTACATGACCTTCTAAATTGGGGCCACAAAGATGTTCACACGTGCATAAGAGGAAGGGTAGTCATTGATGGAATTCCAATCCAACGGCAAAGATAGCACCAACGTGCTTAACTCAAAATCACATCCAATAGGCAAAAAGGAAAAGATCTTTCGGGAGTGTATTTCAATCACGTGTCAATTCACACATGTCTTCCAAGATTTTGTATCTTTTCTGGAATGAATGGCCTTTCTCTGCTCTGATTCAATGCCAAATCCCTCTTCTCTTCATTATATCGTCATAATCCGTCATCTTACGTTCCCCAAGTACCAGAATAAGGGTACACGTGTCTTTCTGTTCCAATCTGACCAGCTCCCTAAGCCCTGCACTTCACGTGACTTGCACGTGTACTGATCACCATTAATTAGGGCTCTGCGTTCTCCCTGGAGTTTTAGATTACGTTCAGTAAATATAGGATCTTCTTTTCGGTAAACCCAAAACCACCGTTTCAAAAAATGGAAATTGGATCGGTCGAATCTGCCGGTTCGAATGGGTAACGCAATTCCAATAAATTAAATACAATCTCGAGTCTTCAATTTTTGGACAGTCTCTTTGTTTTGAATAGCCCCACACCCGAAACCAAACTGAAATTGGACTCTCTAAAACATAGTTCAATATACTATAATCGGTAATTGGATCCGATACTTATCTAATTCAATTTGGATCGATTTGGATTGAATAGAAATACCTTTGGTTGTTATTAAAAAGATTGATATATATATTTTTTAATATCATATTATCCTCAATCTTCAGGGAATGCAGTGTTGTATTATTTGTAAGTTCTTTTTTCTGAACATTTTCTAGAAATAGGCAACAAGTTTTAAACCTTAATGCAAGCAAAGTATATCACGTTTTTCTAGTCTTTTCCGCCACATTGCTTATAATGGGAATCGAACCCCTCTGCTATTGGTGGGTGGATGGAGAATTTTTCCTACTTTGATCCAATAAATTCTAGAGCCTCAGTGGACAAGGTAGGGTGTCGCAACGTGCCAGGTTGCTTTACCCCTAAACTAACAAGGACCCCACTATAACTAAAGGCCCTATTTGAGTAAGGCACGATAACCTAAAAGCATGCTCCCACATCAAAGCATACTAATACACAATAGTGCTCTATCATCAGCTCCACACCGAGAGAAAGTGCTCTACGATTAGCTTACTCGAGTAGGAACTTATCCGTTGATTCTTGGATGTGTGTGCTAATGCACCCAGCGGATGCACTCACACGCAACAATACTGATTCATTAATACAGTATCGGCATGTGATTGAGATTCAACATCATCGATACCAATCTGATTCAACCGGTTTAAATCGATTCGATCTGATTCGTCAAACCATGCTCTCAAATGACAGGTAACAAGCATTAACTCTTTATTCACCAAAAAAAAAAAAAAAGGGTAAAGAAAATAAACACAAAACGTTATTATTCCATTTACGTCGAATGTCATATATATATCAGAAGTCACAAAAATATATCCTTTAGATTGTGTAGCAATTTATGATTTTAAATACACTCTCAGAAGTAATTACGGCACTGAGAGACTGAGAGATGTGATAGGCCAGTACCAGACTCGGGCACAGTAGCGGGGAGCCAGGGATAGCAGTCTTTTATTTAATTTTTTTTTTCTTCTTTTCTTAGAAGTTAGAAGGAAAGTAATTTTCTCCTCTGGAGATCGAGATCATTAGAATAAGAGATTCCAATCCAACGTGATGGATTAGTTCAGGGAGGATAACCTTTTAATTTTCTTTTTTGGAACGCAATAAGGAAGAAGGACTTGTAATATTAGTGATAGTTACATACTGTCTTTACTCGGGTTTATGATGGGCCAGATTAGAACCACTAGCGTTGGTTCTTTTTCCCTTCTGGTGGGGTTAGTGATGTCATTTTCGATTTCCAGTCGGTTTTCTCCAATCATGAAGGAGCAAGAAGCACTCAAGTCGCCCGATCAATATCGACTGATTCTAAACCGGACCGTACCCGATCCATTTGGTTCGATTAAACCTAAACGGTTGACACCTCTTGTTTGATATACTATTGACTTCCACCACCATGAAATATGAAATAATGGTAATAAAGGCAATTTGATACATTGAACTTAATAGAACACTCTTAAGGAATTTTAAGTTTTTAGGCTTTGCCTAAGGCTCATTTTATTGGTGTTTTCGTATTTCAAAGACAAATATTAAAATTTGGTCTGCAGAAAGCTAAACGATCTAATATCAAAGATTCGTATAATTCAATTAAAGCCCGAACTCAATCGATTGATTATAAATTAAACTATGCCCACCCAATGCAAATTCCCCGAACTCAATCCATTAATTATAAATTAAACCATGTCCACCCAATGCAAACTCTTGAATAGACGATTCATGACGTATGAATGAAAGTCAAGCCTGATTAGATTCAATTGAGACTGACCGATTGACATTCCTATATGTTTCAAAATATCTAGTTCGATGAATTTTCATATACATAAATGTACATCCTAGTCCATGGATATAGTATATATTTCCTCTCTTTTTATCTAATAGATAACATATCTATGAATTAAAGATATTCAAGTACATTCACGAACGTGAAAATTCATCAATCTCCAATATATCCTTCTCAATGAATCGTGATGGAAAGAACCAGAATCCATGACAAGAGATGAGATGAGAAGAGAGGTAGATGGACGGGTCCTCCTCCCTTGTCTTGGACTCTTTTTATCATAATATTACGTTGGTGAATAGTACCCACATTGAAGTTTGTTGCCTGGGAAGCTGTAGAAAACACTCGCCCGTGTTTCCCTCTCTCTCACTCTCTCTCTTCTCTCTCTCTTCTCTCTCTCTCTCTCTCTCTCTCTCTCTTCAAGGTAAGAGAGATATGCACGTAAAGAACAGCAAAAGTACAAGCTCCACTTATGATCCTATAGCTAGCTAATCATCCCCTATTAACTAGGTGAAGCTACAGATGGATGAACTCGAACGTAGCCCAGTTCCTCTCATCGGCCATCTCTCAACTACGTACTCTACTCCTCTTACCATTGATTTCAAATTTCCAATCCTGGGTCCCATTATCTGTAATGCTACGGATGGATAGATATAGATCAACGGTCACGAATAAATCATCCATTTTCAGTACTTGGCATTTGGCAAAGAAAGAGAGAGAGAAAGCGATATGGAAGAAGTGTGTGGCAGTGTGGCGGGTGATATGTACTCAAGTAAAACACTGTGAAGTAGTAGTACTGTTACCGTAATGGGCGCTGCGCTCTGTAAAGACTTTCATTCCATCTAATCGTGTAATCGATAGCTCCTCTACACAGCTACACCCTATCAACCTTGTCACCCTTGCCTTGATTAATGAATATGTGAGAGAGAGAGAGAGAGAGAGAGAGAGAGAGAGAGTTTCTCCCTCATAGTTTTCGCTTTTTGTGGGTGATTTCGTTCATAGCCTAGTACTTGAACTACTACAGGGATTGAAATTCTTAAACAGTTGTTGAAGTTATACTTCAAACCCAGAAGCAGGGCCTCATTTCCCTCACCCACTTCAGGATTGCCTCGTACTTGAAGAATACTGAAGTGTACTTCTGAGAAACAAACACACACAGGGAGAGAGAGAGAGATCATTGGTCGACGTAAAACCCTAAACTCAGCCAAAAGGAAGTCCTAAAAGGAAACAATAATTAAAGCCATAAGAAAAGGCAAGCCTGAGAAATCCAAAGCAAATACTTAGTTGATATACACTTGCACTACTTGACCAAAATATAAGAAGAGATACATCTCATACATCATTACAACAAAAAGATTACCTGCTTTACCTGTTTTATTCCTAGTACTCAACAAACTAGGGCCATGTCCACCCATGCATGCAAGAGTAGGAATAAAACAGGAAATTAAAGATAATCTTTCTTGTAGTTATGTAATTACCTTTCTAACATTTACAATTTTTCAAAACCAAAAAGGAATAACTGAAGAGCTAAAATCCTACTTCATCCAGTAATAGCTTCTGCTGCAGCATTCATGTTCATGAAATCCAGCTTTAATACCTTGCAAGCTTTTTTTCTTTGATCAACAATAGCAGAAGCAGAAGCAGTAGCACTAGCAGTAGTAGGAGTAGTAGTAGTGGTAGTAGTAGTAGTAGAACTGAAGAGCTGAGCTACTGAGCTAACCACAACGCATGTTTTATTACATTTTCTCATACTACCACGGGATTTAACCACCTTATTATTATCCAAAGAAGATGATGACAGAGACGAGGAGTCCGGTAATAGCGACGGGATCACAAAATTAGTTCTAGCCTTAGACCCTCTGAGTCTCCTAGCCGCCGAGTCGTAAGCACGCGCCGCCTCTTCCGCAGTGTCGAAAGTGCCCAGCCAGTGTCGACAACGTCCTATACGGTCACGTATCTCAGCCGACCACCGTCCCCACGGCCTCTTCCTCACACCTCTGTATCTCTTCTGCACCGAAATGTTGCTTCCACTTCTCTTCTCCGCCGAATCAGCTCCGCCCCCACGCTGTGCAACCGAAACCGAAACTGATTCATCACTTCCGAACAGAACATGTCGGCCGACAACAGCAGCGATTCCTTCAAGAACTGGTGGTGGACTGTCATTAGCATAGTTATAGAACGAAACATCACCCGAGAGCATCATCTCTGAAGAAACAAAACGGAAAGAGAGAGAGAGAGAGGTAGTAGCTTCTTTCTTTGATTCAGAAGCAGAAACCCATTTATATACGAATAGAGTAGGAAGCCAGTTGGGATTTTTCGATAAATTTAATAAAAAAGATTGGATTTTTATTATTATTATAATAATAATATAAAGATATTCCTGTCATTCTCGATGCCATCGTATCCTTCCATATTTTACTTATGCTCTTCCATCCATCACAAGCTTTTCGAGTGGAACTAAGTTAGTGTTAGGACCTAAACTACCCTTTTCTTTCCATTAATTACAAAGGTCACCATAGGAAATTAGATGTCATTCAAGAAGAAGAAAAGGGTAGTTGGGGTTGTGAATTGATACCTCTGCCACCCCCGCCCCCTCTGCTTTGCTTAGGGCTGAATCGGTTGCGTACAAATCGAGCTGCGAGGTCATGGTTTCGTAAGAAGTTCAAGAAGGACAAGATTGTTTGACCGCTTTGCTCGGTAAGGGTGTGTTTCTCTCTCTCTCTCTCTCTCTCTCTCTCTCTGTTAATGCCCTCAACTGTTGTCTGATTTGATTATTGAGAAAAGGAAAACATTCGGAAGGAAGAGTAGAGAATGTCGGGGTTTAAAGGCTCTAAAAGGTATGCCATTCAAGGAGGGGGAGAGAATGAGAGTGAAAAACCAGATGGGCCAATGAAGGGGTGGGGAAGGAGAGGAGGACAAAGTGCAAACTACAAAGGGTGTCTTCTTATGAACCTTTGGTTGCGTTCAATTTGTTTTGTTTTGTTTCTCTAAGAAACACATTTTGTTTTGTTCCTTTAAAAGACGTGTAAGAGTAAGATATTGGTTCCCAAGGAAGAGCACCCCTCGCACGCGGGATTTTTAGTGTTTTTCACTCTCTTTGGACTCAGAACTCCCCTTGATTTAGAAAGAGGGAAGACCCTATTGGGTTTTGGACGAATGGAGCAAATCCCAAAACCAGAGAGAAAATGTGTATTAATTATTGTTAATTACTATAACCGAGAGAGAGATGTTCTAATTAATTTGTGGAAGCAGGTTTGACTGACCAAGAACTGCACTAATTTCTCATTAGGTAATGATGCGAGTGGTTAAAAAGATAATCCATTACCCTTCTGAATCACTTTTTGGGTCATTGATGGGAATCGACGCTTTTAGAAAGCTTAGTATATAGCTCGTGCTCAAGGGATTTAAATCTTGAGAATCGGATCGACATCGTTCTTTGCTTCGATCTAGATTGATTTATATTGGTTCGAATCGGTCGAATTTGTTTCTATTTTTTCATAAAAATGGGTTTTTTGATGATTTTACCCTTGATCAGATATCGATACCTAGGGGTCAATCTCAAGCCCACTTCGATCGATTAGATTTGACTATTTAAAGATCGACCCGACCTGCAATGATTATTATCCGGCCCATTTATAAACACGTGGTACACATTGCAAGGGTAAGACCAATAGGCACTCGATCGGCTCAGCCCATTTACAAACCTAATTCAGCCCAACCATTTATATGTATATCTTGATTTAATTTTTAGAATAGGGTATATATTAATATTTGTATCAATTATTGAATGTAATAAAGTGTCACATATATTTTCTAAATTTTTTATTATTTAATAAAATATATTAAAAAAAATTAAAATCTAAGATAATTAAAGACTATTTAACGCCCGTTTAAAGCTTTATTAGTACATTACCCTGCTTAAAGCTCGATTATAGCCCAATTATGAAAAGTCCAGTTAAAGCCCAGAACCCAACCAAACTCGACACGAGACTCACTCAATCATTATATAGGCAGATCACGGTGAAGGGTATAGGCCCTCCAAGCCTGACTGATTGACACCCTTACCGATACCCAATCCATGATCATTTAGGTATGGGCTAGGAGAAAGCAGGCAAGTAAGCCAAAAAGGCGAATCCCCGTAAGCTAAAGAGATCAGATAGGGTGAGAAGCCCAAGAATGACTCCGACATAGAATAGAGGGATGAGTGAGTTTCCCACAAATCATAATCTAATCAGATGATTGAAGAATTAAGAAAAAAACCACAACAAAGGCATAGTTAGAATCATTATTTCGCTTCGGCCTTGCATCCACAATGTAACTATTGTAGCTACTGAAGCAGTTATTGGGCCAATATTGGCTTCAATTGATAGTCATAGATCCAATTGATCCATTAGCTATACTTAGAACCCCTCCCTAAGAGTCATGTAACTACGGGTGTCAATAATAGGCCTGGACCAGCTTGCCTGACCGAGCTCGACCGTTTAAAACCCAATACAGCTGACTCGATTAATAAACGTAGCCCGACATATTTTTTATAGGTAGTTCCTAATGCAAGGGTGCTACCCGTTTGGAGCTCAACTGGAACTGACCAATTAATAACTGACTCGGCTTGACATGTTTAATGCCTGTTTATACTCCGCTTAGAGCTCATTTAGAGCCTATTTACCAAATCCGAGACATTAAAAGACCGTTTAAAACATGATTATAACATGTTCAGAACCCAATTATAGTCGGAGTAGAAATAAATGTCATTAGCTTATTTAAAGCCCAACTAAGGCCTATTTAGCCTAATTAAATGATCAATGCCCAATCGACTTTTTAGAAATGAGATCATGCATGGCATATGAGGACTGATTACTTAAATGGGTCGATCAAGTTACAAGGTTCTAAAGTGGAGAAGCCCTATTACGCCGGGCCAAAACCGATCCAGCCCGACCGGTTAACACCCCTACATGTAACCCTACCTCATGTTTTGAGACTTTGATTGTGTTCGGATTTATTTTGCATGAGCTTTTACAAAGTTGACTGATTCTACCGATCCCAGTTCAACTCAACCGATTAGCCAATTTGATCCCAATGCTTTAATATTCCTCTTGGCTGAGCTTAATTAAACCACTAATTATCACTTTCTATGAGTGATGTTTTGGTGGGTAGAAAGGATAAAATAAGTGACGTTACAAGTATCACGTAGGATTCATACATGTAAAGCTTAAATGAACAAGGGTGAAGAATGCAGAACTAACCTCCACCATTGGGACCGACGTTAGCTATCTCATATAAATCACGTGTGATGCTTTGAAGTTTTCTAACGAGGTGTTGTGAACAATTGAAGGAGTAAGCAATAGAAGACAGCAGTTGCTTGGTGGTCTTCTAGTTCCACCTGTTGTCTCTCAGTTACTCTTTGTAATAGTAAGAGGTAAAAAAATTTATGCAAGTGGAACTAGTAGCTAGGGAGCCCAATCCCCTTAGACCTCTCCACTTAATAATTGTCTTCCATCAAGGTGGTTATTGGAGAGGGAGTTTGTAAATATCTCCACTACATTAAGTGGATAGTAAGGAGCTTGTTACTTACATTACCCTTCCCCCTTATGCTGATGTGCCATAGGCAACATTGGCTAACATTTTCCCACTTGACCTATGTTGCCACGTGCCAAGTATATAGTTTAAGTTCAATTGATGCATGACCATGCTGAACTTAACCCAAGGAGTATCACCATATTCGAAATGAGATCCCAACCCACAAATCATGGTGGTGTATATCCATTCAAAGAATACTTCCTTCCATGTATTATGATGAATTGTCCATCTCAAATCAAACCTTAATGTGGTAGATGTACCTTTATGAATTAACCCAGTGGTCAACTCTGGGTCCAACAATGTTGCCCTGGATACTAATGGGCACTTGTCATTACATAACTTAAGGAATGAAGAAATACAAAAGTAATGACAACAGAAAGTATGGTAGAGATTTTCTTAATCGGAATCTTAAACTGTGATTTTAAAGCATATATGTATACATCACACAATTGAACATGATCCAATGCACTTAAAATAATCTATTTGATCCCTTATGAACCATATGGATTAAATCACTTTAGGTACAAGACCTTTGGTGAAAATATAAACAATTATGCCTAAGGTCTAAATCATTTTAGGTAAAGACCTTTGGTGAAAAGATCAACATGTTTAGGGATATGCCCACACTCCTATAGTTGGTTTTGATGATAACAAACATATGAAGGTATGTCACAATTTTCCTTTAAATATTGTTTTGTAGAGACTTCATATCAAAGAACGAATTTGGCGAATGAAACGTAGAAATGAAGATTGAAGTCATCAAATGAAGAGCATCAACAAGTTGGCATCAATGCTTGAAGAAGATATCATAAGAATTTAAGCTTCAAGATGTCAAGACATGAAGCTTAAAGACATGGAATTGCAAACAAGAAGAAAAGAAGATAAAGTGCCAAAGAGTGAAAGGTTCAAGTGAAGAAGAAGACCACTAGGATAGATTGGTCATTTTTAATGTAATTTGTAACTTCCACATATATATATACACTCACCACATGCATGTGCATTGCATCATACTAGAACGACCATAGAGCACACCTTGACCAAGTATGGAGAGTCTCTAAGTGGTAAGGAATATATTAGGAAAAATATGTTCTAGTGAAATTCTGTGAAAACCACATTAACCTGACTTAAGGGTATTTTTGATAATCTTAGAGTTGATATCAGGAGATGAAACCTTCATAGAAGTTGTAGGAAATCGAGTCACGATTTCAACGCAACTAATGTTAGTTCATTCCGAGATCAGATAAAAAATTTATGATCAAAACACTGACAACTGGTCAGTATGACAGCATTCCGTCAAAACAGTCTGTCATGTTGGCGGTCGACCGGAGCTATCCGAGACCATAGACGATCGATCGGTAAAAAGTCTCGATCGATCGATGACTTCTTGGAAGTGCCCCAATGGCTATATTTTGCCTCAACGGCTCTTGGAGGTCGACCGGCTACCAATGGCGGTCGACCGGTGGACCCAGAATATGACCATTTAAGTGAAATTTACTACCAAAAATGCTCTCCTAAGTTCACCTATAAATACCTCTAATACTACTCATTAAAAAACAATAAATCCCAACTTTAGAGAAGCATTATTTGAGCATTAGAAGTGAGAATTGGTCTACACCATCTCTTGAGTTCAAGTTCTTCATTTTACATTCAAGAGGAACTCAAGACCATCTACAAGTCTTCATCTACATCTTGGCATTTAAATTACAAGCATAAAGAAGACTTCAAAAGGTGCATTCATTCTATCATCATTGCATATTTCATTTGCACCACACCGGAGGTAATTCTCTTTTATTCCACTTCTCCATTTTCTATTTTACATTAAGTCTAGACTGTACTTAGGCTTCTGTAAGGACTCTCTCATCCTTAAGAGATTATAAGGATCCTCTTATCCTTAAAAGAGTGTAAGGTGCCTCTCTACCTTAAAGGAGATTGTAAGGTGCATCTCTACCTGCAAAGGAGATTGTAAAGGTGCCTCTCTGCCTGAAAGGAGATTTGTAAGGATACTCTTATTCGTGAAAAAGATTGTAAAGGTTTTCTTCCCTACCTATCATACTAAAAGGGAGAACTAGTGGAATACCTTACAAGAGGATTCTTGTAGGGAGTGGACTAGACTCAGATTGAGTCGAACCACTATAAATCTTGTGTTGTGTGGTTGTTGTTATCTTATTTATTCTGCATCATTTTTAACTTGCAGTCACACTTGTGACCTATACATTGAAAAGAGTTAATTTCCACTAGTATAACCTATTCACCCCCCTCTAGGTTATTTCAATTGGTATCAGAGCGGGAGCTCAATATATAAGACTAAGTTGTCTTAAAGTGAGTCAAAGATCATGATTACATTTAATCAACCACCTGAAGGAATGGATGCATCTAGGCCTCCATACTTTAATGGAGAAAACTTCTCCTTCTGGAAATGTAGATTTAAGAATTTTATTTGTGGATATAATTTTTTTGTTTGGAGAACTATAGAAAGAGGACCATATGTCATCACCAAAATTGTAAATGGAAAGACGGTGCCAAAGGATGAATCAGAATTGACAGCCGATGATCTAGTACTTCTTCAATACAATTTTAGGGCTCTCACCTACCTCCAATGTGCTTTAAATGAGGAAGAATTCAACAAAGTAAGTATGTGTGAAAACGCCAAAGAAATTTGGGACACACTTGTAGTAACACATGAAGGTACTACAGAGGTAAGAGAAAGAAAAGTAGACATGCTTATACAAGAATATGAATTATTTCAAATGCATGAATATGAAAATATTTCTGACATGTTTACTAGATTTACTAATATTGTAAATTCCTTGAAAGGACTTGGTAAGACTTATACCAACTCTGAGATGGCCAGGAAAATTCTTAGGTCACTACCTACCAAGTGAAAACCAAAGACAACTGCTATCAATGAAGCCCGAGACTTGAACAAGATAAGTCTATATGAATTAATGGGCTCACTTCTTACCCATGAAAAGGATCTCTATGAAGAATTCAAGAAAGCACATTCCAAATTCATTGCTTTCAAAGCATCCAAAGAATTGGATGAAGAAAGTAAAGAAGAGAATGATAAGGAAGTCTCATCGGATGAAGATGAAAGTGACTCCGATGAAGTCACAAACCTTGCCTTAATGGCTCATGGAGACAAAGAACAAGAGGTAAGTTCTCAATCTCATTATATAGATACTTCAAATAATGAATCTAATGATGATGATCTTCAACAAGCTTTTGAAGCTTTATATGAAGAAAGCTTGAAACTTGAGACTGAAAAGTTTAATTTGGAAACGAAGGTTCTTTCCCTCAACAAGAGGATAGAATCCTTGACATCTAAAATGTATGAACTTGAGGAGAATAACTCAAAGTTAACTACCATATTTCATACATTTACTAAAGGTCAAAAGACTTTGGATACATTATTAGAATCCCAATGCAAAAGTCTTCAAGACAAAGAAGGACTTGGTTATGATGGTGGAATCTCACCTCAAGGGAAAGAAAAAGAAAATGCAATTTCTCCAAAGAGAAGAAATCCCCATTATGACCAAAGGCAAGTTCCAAAAAGGAATAACATCCATTATGCGTATTATTACACTCCCTCCAAGAGGCATGATAGACCTCAAAGGAATTTCAAATCTCAAAGGGATTTTAGACCACATACTCGCTATTGGCCGCAAACACATCAAAGGTCTTATCCACTTTATAGACCATATAAGACTCAAAGAGATTTTAAATCTTATAGGCCACCTGCACATTATGAAATATATGATTCACAAAGGGCATACACACCATTTAGACCTCACACACCCAAAAGGGTTTGGAAACCGAAGGGATATTTTGATTGTAACATGGATGGACCCATGAGATTATGGGGACCAATATATGCTTGATTCTATTAGCTTAAAAAGCCAAAGTAAAAGATGGATGATGCATTGATAGTTGTTTTGATATCATTAGAGAAGGGATGAAATATCCTACTCCAAAAGGTTCTCTGATAGATATATTTGCTGGAAGATTTAAAATAGTAGAATGTTTGTCAAAATTGGCAATGATTGGCATCATCAACCATCTTAGAATTTTTAATGATCTATCTTGCTTGAATGTATGTTAGCTTTATTGACATCTATTGCATATTTTTAGGGGGAGCTTCACCTTAATACTCATTTTTTGAATGCATTTTTTACATGATGCATATGCTTAGGGGGAGCATGTTTTAGGCTTGACTACATGCTTATTTTTTTTAAGCATGCCCTTAAAGGGGGCTATTTTGCCCACAATCCTTGTTAAGGTTACAATAGGAAAAAGACAATATAGAGATTTTAACACCCCACTTTTTGCTGTTGACAAAGGGGGAGAAATTGTGAAATGATTTTCTAATTTATTGATAATTGATTATTTATTTTATTTGAGAATCATCTGTTTGTCATCATCAAAAAGGGAGATTGTTAGGGATATGCCCACACTCCTATAGTTGGTTTTGATGATAACAAACATATGAAGATATGTCACAATCTTCCTTTAAGTATTGTTTTGTAGAGACTTCATATCAAAGATCGAATTTGGTGAATGAAACGAAGAAATGAAGATTGAAGTAATCAAATGAAGAGCATCAACAAGTTGGTATCAATGCTTGAAGAAGATATCATAATAATTTAAGCTTCAAGATGTCAAGACATGAAGCTTAAATACATGGAAGTGCAAACAAGAAGAAAAGAAGATAAAGTGCCAAAGAGTGGAAGGTTCAAGTGAAGAAGAAGACCACTAGGATAGATTGGTCATTTTTAATATAATTTGTAACTTCTACATATATATATGCACTCACCATATGCATGTGCATTACATCATACTAGAATGACCATAGAGCATACCTTGACCAAGTATGGAAAGTCTCTAAGTGGTGAGGAACATATTAGGAAAAATGTGTTCTAGTAAAATTCTGTGGAAATCATATTAACCTAACTCAAGGGTATTTTAAGTAATCTTAGAGTCAGTATCAGGAGATGAAACCTTCATAGAATTTGTAGAAAATCGAGTCACAATTTCAACGCAACTGATTTTAGGTCATTCCGAGATTGGACCAAAAAGTTATGGTCAAAACACTGATGACTAGTCAGTATGACAGCATTCTGTTAAAACAGAGTATGTCATGTTGGTGGTCCACCGGCTGGAAGCCCCGGTCGACCAGAGCTGTCCGAGACCATAGCCAGCCGACAGGTAAAAAGTCTCGGTCGATTGGTGACTGCCTGGAAGTGCCCAATGGTTATATTTTGTCTCAACGGCTCTTGGCGATCGATCGGCTACCAATGGCAGTCGACCGGTGGACCCAGAATATGACCGTTTGAGTGAGATTTACTACCTAAAATGTTCTCCTAAGCTCACCTATAAATACCTCTAATACTACTCATTAAAAAATAATAAATCTCAACTTTAGAGAAGCATTATTTGAGCATTAGAAGTGAGAATTGGTCTCCACCATCTCTTGAGTTCAAGTTCTTCATTTTACATTCAAGAGGAACTCAAGACCATCTACAAGTCTTCATCTACATCTTGGCATTTACATTACAAATATCAAGAAGATTTCAAAAGGTGCATTCATTCTATCATCATTTCATATTTCATTTGCACCACACCGGAGGTAATTCTCTTTTATTCCACTTCTCCATTTTCTATTTTACATTAAGTCTAGACTGTACTTAGGCTTGTGTAAGGACCCTCTCATCCTTAAGAGATTGTAAGGATCCTCTTATCCTTAAAAGAGTGTAAGCTTCCTCTCTACCTTAAAGGAGATTGTAAGGTGCCTCTCTACCTGCAAAGGAGATTGTAAAGGCACCTCTCTGCCTATAAAGGGGATTTGTAAGGATACTCTTATCCGTGAAAAAGATTAAAAAGGTTTTCTTCCCTACCAACTGTACTGAAAGGGAGAACTAGTGGAATACATTACAAGAGGATTCTTGTAGGGAGTGGACTAGACTCGATATGCGTCGAAGCACTATAAATCTTGTGTTATGGTTGTTCTTGTTTTATTTTCTCCTCATTATTTTAAATTACAGTCACACTTGTGATCTATACATTGAAAAGAGTTAAATTCCAATTATAGGATCAAGCGCTTGCCAGTCATCCAAAAGCCCGGACTTATGGAGAAGGCGCAACTTTATTTCCTTAATGTCCAGCCAACGCGACGGCGGTTTGAGCCAGGATCTGGCAGAGACTTTGGGCCACTGGTGCGATGCCCAATACAGAGCCACCATGCGCACTGGTCCCAACAATCCCCCCCCAAAGCGACGCCCAAATACCAGAGCACCCATGCGCTTGGGGAGACTCAAACCCATGACCACCTGCTCTGATACCACTTATAGGATCAAGCACTTGCCAGTCATCCAAAAGCCCGGACTTGTGGAGAAGGTGCAACTTTATTTCCTTAATGTCCAGCCAACGCGACCGCGGTTTGAGCCAGGATCTGGCAGAGACTTTGGGCCACCAGTGCGACACCCAATACAGATCCCCCATGCGCACTGGTCCCAACACTATATACATTAAAACAAGGTCTATATAAAGTTTACATGATGAGAATTTGGTTGAGAAACTGTACCTGAACTTAACCCCTATTTTGGGTCAAGAGGGGTGGGCCCCTGATTAGTACCGACTTAGACTATCTTTCAGATTCTCCTGGCTCAGGAGAAGATGGTCTTGACCTCCAACTTCCATTCTTGAGAGATATTGATTGTGATGATATGCGGACAGGGTTCTGGCTAGAAACAATTACTTTTGGATTTGGATTCAGAAAGACCTTCGACTAGAGAAGGCTATTTTTGGGCTTAGGATGAGATGGTACTCCAGCAGAGCTTTTGTTGTGGATAGGCTAGGGGAGGGCTAGGATATGATGGCACTCCGGTAGAGCTTCCACTGGGAATAGGCTAGGGGAGGGCTAGGCTAAGGTGGCACTTTGGTAGAGCTTTCGTTGGGAATGACTATTTTTGGAAAGATTTCAGGGGCACTCGGACAGGTCTTCCACTAAGAACTGCTATTTTTTGAAAGAAATGAATTGACCTAAAAATGGATTGAAGATCCCCAAGCCTCGAAGAACACTTTAAAGATCAGAACAGAGTTCCGGATTTTGACAAAGATCTCTTCGTAGACCCAAAGAACCTCTAGGGGGAGGGATTTCTATTTTTGGTAAAGCTGAAGAACACTCAAAGGGGGAGGCTAAGAACATACTATTTTTGGCAAAAACTGGATTAGACTAAGAACTTGGATTGAAGATCTTCAAAGTCCCAAAAAACACTTTGAAAATCTGACCAAGATTTTGGATCTTGACGAAGATCGCTCCGAAGACCCGATGAAAATCAAAAAGGGGGGCGGGAGGAGAGAGGGTAGAGCTTCACTACTATGGAGTGAGGTGGGGTTGTTTGGTGTGTGAAATCCAAAGGAGGGGGGTATTTATATGTTTTTCTGGCCAATGGGAAAGAGGGAGCATCTTTATCTAACGTACGAAAGAAGGTTTTTGGAGTAAAGTGGGTAAAGAGGGCTTTTATCCAATGAAAAAAATGTTTTTTTGGGAGAGAGAATCCTTAAAAAAAAGTGGGGGGGGGGTTTTGGTCTTAAGTGGGTGAAGAGAGGATCTCTTGATGGTGGCACCCAAGAATGGGCTGAAGTACACGGGGCATGGTCAGTATGGGAGGGTAGGCAATGTGCACAAAGTGTGCGGGCAATGTCATAGGTGTGAGGAGCATGGCACACGGGAAGTGGCATAGGTGTGCAGGCAGTGGCATAGGTAAGCAGGAGTGGCATGGGTGTGCAACACATAAGGCTGGTTAGGGCAGCAGGCATGGGCAGCAACCATAGACTGGTAGCAGCAGCCATAGGCATGGGCTACAGCATGCATAGGCACGAGCTTCAGCCATTAGGGATGTGGGTCATGGCCAAAGGGGGCATGGGTCATGGCCAGTGGGGAGTGGGTCTTGGCCAAAGGGAGCGTGGGTTATGGCCAGAGGGGGCATGAGCTATGGCCAGAGGGGGCATGAGCTATGGCCAGAGGGGGCACGGGTCATGGTCAGCGTGGGTTCGGGTCATGGCCAGAGGGGGCACAGGCTAGGTTGTAAACATGGGTAGTAGCCATGGGCAGCAAGCACGCGCTAGGCAGCAGCCAACGCGCAGCATGCGTGCGGGCTGGCTTGCTGGCCAAAGCATGCACTATCATAGATTTTTTCGATGATGATCACGGGAGATCTGACTATTTGATTTTCACATACCATATATCTTCAGAATCATATTTTCGAGCACTATCCATCCGTATGGTCATCTTGACCAGATTCCTTCGTATATAGAAAGTCAAAATTAGACCCTCTTCTCTCCAACGCTGGGTTTCTAGGGTTTCCAGTTAGGGGAATGTTTCTGGGTTATATGGGTAGGTAGGGGATGAATTTTAGGGTATTTGGGTAGGTAGGAGGTTTTTCCAGGTTTCCCACAGGCTTTCCCGTGTATGTGAAGTGCGTACGAAAAAATGTATTTTTTTGGGGATGATCACGGGAGATCCAATAGTCTAATTTTGACTTGCTATATATTATCAGAATCGTATTTTCAAGCACTATCCATCTGTATGGTCATCTTGACCAGATTTCTTCATATATAGAAAGTCAAAATTGGACCCTCTTCTCTCTCGTGCGGGGGTTTCCACAGTTTTAGGTAGAGGAATGTTTCCATCATCATCTCTATTGATCGAAAGCCCAAAGTAGGGTCCAAAATTCACATTTCATCATACCCGGAGGAGGATGATAAAATTGGGTGTCTATAGTGGATGATATTTTACTTGTTAGTAACGATTTTGGTTTGTTGAGTGATACAAAGACCTTTCTCTCTAAGAACTTTGAAATGAAAGATATGGGTTTAGCCTCTTTTATTATCAACATTGAGATACTTCGTGATAGATCTCGTCGGATACTTAGGCTATCATAGAAAACCTATATTAAAAAAATTTTGGAAAGATATGGCATGATGAATTGCAAATCAGGTGTTTCCCCTATTATCAAAGGAGATAAGTTTAGGGTAAATTAGTGCCCAAAGAATGATCTGGAAAGAACACAAATGAAGGATATTCCCTATTTTTCTACAGTAAGGAGTCTTATGTATGCAATGACTTGTACTCATCCAGATGTTAGTTTTACTGTTGGTATGTTAGGCATATATATGAGTGATCCTGGCATGGATCATTGGGTCGTGGCAAAGAAGGTGATGAGGTATTTAAAAGGGACTAGAGAGTGCATGCTTGCTTCCAGAGCATCTGATATTTGAAAGTGATCGGATATTCAAACTCTGATTATGCAGAATGCCTCTTTGATAATAGGTGCTAATGCCTTGGTCAAGATACATCTTTCTACTCGCTGGTGGGGCGATTTCTTGAAAGTCTAAGAAATAGACTTGTGTCTCTACTTCTACTATGGAAGCAGAGTTTGCGGCTTGCTTTGAGGCCACATGTATGGTTTGGTTCTTCTGGTTGTCGACACCATTTGAAAGCTGCTGAGAATGTATTGTGACAATATTGCTACCGTATATTCCTCCAAGAATGACAAGCATTCAAAGAGGAAGCATATTGAAGTAAAATACAATTTTGTGAAGGAATCAGTTCAGAAACAAAAAGTGTCAATTACACACATCAAGACAAATCTGATGATTGCTGATCCTATGACCAAGGCATTAGCACCTAAACACTTTATAGATCTTGTAATGGATATGGGTTTATGTATAGTTTGATGTAATGGTCATATTATGTTAGACACTTTTACTTATTTAAATGATCATAATATTTGTTGTTTCTGAATATTTCTCACTTTATTATTATGTGTACATATTTTATTTGATATATGTGAGATATTATGTTGGACCATTTATTATAGACTTTTCTAGTCTATTCCCTACTTTTGCACTTGTTTGGATGAGGTTACTAGTGTTATGACTATGAAAGGGAGTATGCTGTTATATGATGTATAATTGTCATGATCCACATTAGTGGTTTTGTTCAAATATGGTATTAAGATTGTGATGACATAAAGTTGATGGGTTTACTTTCAAATACTGCAGTATGATGTTGGATCCAAACTATGTTTGAGATTGTTATTATATGGTCATATGGTTCAAGTGGGAGATTATAGGAATATCCTCTTGAATATTCTTTATTATTGTCTCATATACCAATTACGAAATTAACCGATACCAATCTCTTAGAATTGGATTCCAAATAAGAAACCCACTCCTAGTCTAATTAGGGAAAGGAGTTATACCCTATTTGGCACACCTTGATGGGAGGGTACACAAGCTCTATTAAATAGGACTCTAGGTCCTCCTTCTACCCTAATGTTACTCTCATTATTGGAGCCATCACCAAGAGAGCATTAAGGGGAGCTAGTGGGAGAAACCTAGGGGATCCATTGTGTTTGTGTTGGGGGTGGCATGAATAAAGATACTTGAAGAATATAATAGCAGCCAATTCTTCACAGTCGATGGTGAACGGTATGCATCGTTGATTCATTATTGTTTAATTTGTGATTCTATGAACATATAGCAAGATCATATAATTGTATATGGGAGGAGTTACGTCCTTTAGATTGACCATTGCTCAATCCAGAGGTTATAACCCCTTCTATGTATCTCTGATTAGGCTAATACATTTTGCATTTGAAAGTAGAATTATAGATCTATAACTTTCCCAAAAATATAATTTTTATATTTAGTTCGTAACCTACTATGCATTGAACCAAAATCATATGTACGAAAAACGTCATAGGATGATAGCACTCGCCATGAAGGGTTGTCCATCAATAGTAGCTCATTGTCTAAGGACCCTCTTGGGAGTCTAGAATATTCTAGTTTTTGAACTTCTCAAATATAAAAATCGACATGGGACAGTCTGGCTCACCAATGAGGCTCTATCACTTGACGTTGGCTTGTTGTTGATCCTGGTTAGCGCGCATTTGTATAAAAACAGTCATATGTTCCTCGTTCTAACTCTGATTGATCTGATTCTTTTTTTTTTTTTTTTTATATATATATATATATACAGAAAAATCTAAAGACTAAATTTCTCATCAGTAGTAGTATGATAGGTGATAACTATCTTTTACTTTTCAGTGGGTAATCAGTGTACTCCAATTAATGGGGGAAATCTTTGGCTCTATCAAACATACAAGAATTGGATGTAGGATTCCACTGATGTCAAGTCATGGACCAGTCCCTGTATCCCTTTTCTATGTGTTGGTGTTCTATATGACCGATATAAGACTCGAATTGGTAGATGTTAAAGAGTTTTAGTGAGCACTATGCAAATTTCTCTACCATTTCTGCTTTTCCACTTTGGCCAATATGAGTTCACTTGGTACTAGCATCTATGGGTGTCTTTCAGTCAGGTCGGGCTGTACTTGGTCAGGGCTAGCCAGGCCTAGCAGGCTTGTAAAATTGCACCGTGATCTATATATTTAATAAATGAGGTGGTCTTGATCGGTCTCGTGTTAGGCTAGGTTGGGTTCTGGGCTGTAATAGGGCTTCTCCTAATCAGGCTAACTGGGGCTTAAATGGGATAATGCACTAATAAGGCCTTAAAAGATCTTTAATTGTCTTAGATTTAATTAACTTTAACATATTTTATTAAATTATCAACAATTTAGATAATACTTTACACTTTTTTTTTGCTAAAAAGGTAACTTTATTAAAGAACCAGAAAAAAAGGAACACAAAACCAGAAATTCAAGAAGAAAACGCAGAAAAGACAATACAGAACCAGAAACTGAAGAAGAAAACGTAGATCAAGACCCCACCTTCAGCATGGCCATCAACAGGGACTCAAGCTGCGGACATACAAAATTGGAAATGAGGTCTCAGCATCCATTTTCAGTTGATTGACAACATGAAAAGGGAGATCATTGTTATCAGATCAAATGCCAGACTTTGCTGCCTCCTTAGCAAAGTAATTAGCGATAGGATTTGCCCTTTGAAGCTATAGGAAATTTTCTAAGTTATGGACTCTAGGGAAGGTGTCAAGTGTATCCATCTCTGAAGTGCAAACAAAAGAATCTTCTTCTGGTGTACCAAAGCTACCACCAATGCAGAGTCTCGATTCAATCCACAATAAACCAACAACCAGATCTTTTGCACACATAATGCCCTCCATCAGACTTTCAATTTGTGCTTCAAATATACCTTTCACAACCAGATACTTTTTGTACGACCATATGACTTTTCCAATATGGTCCAGAAAAACTCTGCCTGCCCTTGCTTTGCCTGGATTTCCTAAGAAACTACCTTCAATGTTAAGTTTGATTAAGTTGATCCATGGTTTACACCGGTGCACCTCCAAAATTGGTTTGTGAATTGCTGGTTCAACAGTAAGACCAAGTCTACTGCACCCCAAGTCCAACGCCGACTTGACCCTCCCCTTTGTGGACTATTTATTTTCCCTCGTGTCCCCCTTGAACATTTAACCAACATATCTGGCCATTATTTTCCACGTAATCCCAAAGCAATCACAAAAGTTCTTCCATACCTCTTTAGAGAATCCGCGTTGAAAGTGGTCCATCGTTTCCATAGCTGCCCTACAGAGAATACAATTAGAAACCAAGGGAACTCCCCTCTTCATCACTATACCATCATTTGGTAATTTTTCATGAGCAAGGCGGCACCCAAAATTGGAGAAACAAGGCTGCATCTTCTTGCACCAGACTTAAGGTTCCCATGGCTCTTTCATACAACATTTTCTAATCTCATTGCACACTAATATAGTGCTGAAACTTCTTTCTGGTGTAAGGCTCTAAATGCATAGGTGTTCATAAGGGTAAGGAGGGATTTAATATCTTTGACAGATCTGAAAACTTCCTTGAGGAATACTGAACTGACCGTAGGCAAGTTCCATTCAAAATGCATAATGAAATCTGAAACGCGAGCTTCGACAGGAGAAAAAAAAAAACCCTCGTCCAGACCTGCTGATTCTTTTATAGTAGCCAGACTCATTCATCTGTCTTTCCAAAAACTTATAGAGGTACTCTCACCGACAAGCTACCTTTCTTGAGATGAGACGATTTTCCACATTTCCTAATCCTTGGCCATATAGAGGAAGACATGTAACCCTTTTTAAATGATCCATCCCTATTAACAAATCTTTTCTTAAGAATATACTTGAGGCAAAATCTTCATGCTTTATGTTCCATATCATTTTGTATAGCATGGCTTTGTTAACATCCCTCAACCGTCAAAGTCCCAATCCACCCTCATCCTTTGGTTTTACAACATTGATCCTAACTCACTGTGATAGCCTTCGCAAAATCCACCTCCCCTATCTAAATGAAGTTCCTCATCCACTTTTCCATAGTAGAGAGATGGGATGAAGGCCACAGATAAACAAAGAAACTATGAACCGGCATCCCTGAGATTACCGACTGAACCAACTCTACTTTGCCTACCATAGAGAGAAGTTTCCCTTCCAACCAGCTACTCTTCCTTTTACCTTGTCCATGATTGGCATAAGGCCTGCTTATTGACCCTACTCTTAAAAATTTCAACACCTAGGCATCAGGTTTGAAAGTGGAAAATGGGTATACTCAACTCGTTCGTAATAGCCTGCTTCCTTACAACTAGAATCTTCCCTATAAAAACTTGGCTTTTTTCTAGATTAATTCATTGGCCTAAGAATTCTTGATTCTTGGTTAGAAAGAAATTTAAATTTCTATCCTACCTTATAGATGCATTTGTAGCAATGAAGATATTGTCAGTGAATAAAATATGTCCTAGAGTCTTTACACATGTGAGGGTAGTGGCAGGAGATTCTCTCTCTTCTCCTTTGGGGGGAAAAAAAGAGACTTGCATTCGGCCCTCTCTCCTCTCCTTCTCTTCCTTAGGGAGGGGTGTGTCGTGTGTGCTTAACCACGGGCCCCACACTGCAATATCGTCGCTCGGAGATACATGGAGGCCTATTTCACAAGAGTGTAAAGTTCGTCATTGAGACGGGGTTTTGATGATGGTCCAATACGGGGGATTGAGATCATGCAAAAAAGGTTTGGAGTGGCCACCTAGGATTATGGGCCTAAGACCCGAGGGTGGGCCCAATTTATGAGAAGAGGGCCCAAAAGTTGGTCTGCTCTAGAGATTTAGGGTAAGTGTCAGGTTGTAGAATTGGGAAGATGTTAGGCACATAATCTACCTGATTCAACTGGTCTTCCTACTAGAAGCTTAAGAACGAACTTTTCCAAAATTATTCCTATTCCGCATATATGGCTAGGTTATCACACATATATATGGACTGAATTTAAATAACTATGTACACTAAAATAAGGTCAATTCAAAGTCTACATGATGATGATTCGGTTAAAAAATTATACCTAAGCTTAACCCTTGTTTCAGGTCAAGAGGGGTGGACCCTTGATTAGTACTGGTACAGATTGTCTTTTGGATTCTCCTGACTTAGGGGAAGATAGTCTTGATCTCCAACTTCCTTTCTTGAGAGATATTGATTGTGATAATATTTGGACAGAGTTTCGGCAAGGAACAGTTGCTTTTGGACTTTGACCGTGGTATTGATTTGGTAGAGCTTCTGCTAGGGATGGGCTACTTCCAGGTTTTGGCTGAGGTGGCACTCTAGTAGATTTTTCGCTCGGGATAGGCTATGGGAGGGTTAGGTGTGGTGGTACTCCGACAAAGCTTCTGCTGGGAATAGGCTGAAACCTAAATGGTTGAAGAACTTCAAAGGCCCGAAGAACACTTCAAAGATCCAAAGAACCCTTTGGATCTTATGAAGATCTCTCTGAAGACTTGAAGAACCTCAAGAGAGGGTGGGAGATTAAGGGGAAATTTTTCCTACACAAAAATCTCACTCAAAGAAGGCAAAGGATTGAAGAGTTTTGAAGGCCAGAAGAACACTTTGGATCTTATGAAGATCTCTCTGAAGACTTGAAAAACCTCAAGGGGGAAGGAGAGGAGAGAGGACAGAGCTTCTCTACAAGAGATGTTCACTAGGAGGCTTGGGTTGTTGTGTTGTGAAAAACCAAAGGGACGGGGGGTATATATAGAATTTTTGGACCAATGAGGAGGAAAGAGGAATTTCCTCAACCAACAGGGTGAAAAAGTGATTTTTTTAAACCAATGGGGTGAAAACATAAAATTTTGGACCAATAGGGTGGAGGGTAAATTTCTTTGGCCAATTGGGGAAAAGTAATTTTTTTAGGCCAATAAGTTAGAAAGATGTCATTTTGGACCAATGGGAGGCTACGGTGTAGGGTACACTAGCGAGGCAGTGTGAGATACACATACGGGTGAAGAGGGAATCCCTTCTCCAAATCGATCACTAGAATGGGGATTCCGATCACCGTTGGGGGTGCTGGAGCTAAAACAAGGGTTTTGGGACTAAAACAGGGGCACTGGAGCTTCAATAGGGGTACTAAAGCTTCAACAAGGGCACTGGAGCTTCAACAGGGGCACTGGAACTTCAACAGGGCTGTTGGAGCTTGGTTGGGTACGTGAGGGGCTTGGTCCGAGCACGCGAGGCTTGGTTGGGTGCATGTGAGGCTTGGTCGAGTACATGCGAGGCTTGGTTGGATGCATGCGGGGCAAAGCGTGGGGGCTCGCATGGGTAGGGTTGGGTACTCAAGTTTTAATTTCTAGGAGTGATTGCAAAAGATTCGATGGTCTGATTTTGACGTACCATATATCATTGGAATCGTGATTCTGAGTTCTATGCACCTGTATGGTCACTTTGGACAGGATTCTTTTGTATATGAAACATCATAATTGGACCCTTCTTTTCTCTTGTATAGGATTTCTACGAATTTTGGGTAAGTATGGAATGCTTATGGGAATAATTACCTTAGTCAGCTATCATCTCTGTCGATAGGCAGTGAAAGATCGCGTCCAAGATTCATAGTTCATCATAACTGGAGGGGTGACAAAATTGAGTGTCTACAAAATGCCCCTCTTTGGTTGAGGCTTGTACCTATAGCCAAAGGACAAAAAAAAGAACGATCACATTTTGTCACCCGGAGCATGTACTACCATCATCTTGCTCATTGATGACGGAGTTAAAAATGCAATAGGTAATATTCTTAACTACTTTAAAGTTTAGAACTTACCTGGGATACCGATTTGTAGGAAAGAAATTCGCTGCTTTTCCAATCCTGCAAAAGATGTTAGTATCTCATACTTGACTTTTCTTAGGCTGGGCTTCCATATAGCAGTCTAGGTCTCCAAGCTGGGTCTTTTGAACCAACTTGGGCTATTTGGTCTCCAGGCTGGTTCTTTCAAACCAATCTGACTCTAGGCGGGTTCTTTTGAACCAGTCTGGCCTATCTGGTCTCTAGGCAGGTTCTTTCGAACCAATTTGGGCTATCTGGTCTCCAGGCGGATTCTTTCGAATTGGCTTGGGCTATCTGGTCTGCAGGCAGGTTCTTTCAAACTGGCCTGGGCTATCTGGTCTCCAAGTGAGTTCTTTCGAACCGCTCTGGGCTATCTGTTCTCTAGACAGGTTCTTTCGAACCAATCTGGGATATCTGGTCTCCAAGCAATTTCTTTCGAATCTATCTAGGCTATCTGGTCTCCAGGTAGGTTCTTTCGAACAAATCTAGGTTATCTGAGATCTTCAATTACAAAAAAGAAATCCGCTGCTCTTTCAATCTTGCAAAGGAAAAACTATTTGATTCTTGAACTTTCCTTGACTGGGCTTCCATATGCCAGCTTAGGGAATTTTGTCAATGAGATCAGGTCACTCGGAGCTGATTCAAAGAGATTGGGCCACTTGGGGCTGGTTCAATGAGATTGGGACACCTGGGGCCCGTTCAATAAGATTCTTTCTTTCCTTGATTGGGATTCTTGAATTTGGGTCATAGGATTGGAACCTTAAATTTAGGCCCTAGAATCTTGAAATTTGGCTCTTGATATGGAATCTTGAATTTTGGATTTTCATTTGAAATCTTAAATTTTGACTTTTGATTTGAATCTTGAATTTTGACTTTTGATTTGGAATTCTGAATTTTGGCTTTTGATTTGGAATCCTGAATTTTGGCTTTCATGTGATGCAATTTTTATTTACCAATTTCATTTTCACTTTTCCTTTTCATGTGATATACTCTTCTACCACACAAATTTTGACCTTCCATTTTTATGTGAGGTAATTCTTTACCTACCCATTAACTTTGACTTATATTTCACCTTCCTTTTTGAATTTTACCTTCCAATTTCACGTGATATAATTTTCATCTACCACACAAATTATTTAGAATTTGGTATTTTGTGGTAAGAATCTTTAATTTGTACCTTGGAATTGGAATCTCAAATTTGTTTTTTTTACCCATAAAATGGTCCCTCCCTCCTTGTTTATTCCCTATTCTGATTTTCTTGAGTTGGGAACGATTTGTGAGCAAGTGAGCTCGGGTTCTCGAATTCCTTCGAAGATTCAAAGTTTTTGCATTTTTTCGGGTTTCTTGAAATTTTTTCCGAAGATCGTCAAAATTCTCCTTGGAGTTCTTCATCATCTCCTTAAAGATCTTCATAGTTCTTAAGGAGGAGGCCATTTGGAGAATTTGAAGTCTTTCTGGGCCTTTTTGCAAATTTTGAAACTTCTTGGGGTTCCTTGTAGTTTTTAGCAAATATGCCAAAAGAAGAACGAGAAGGACCCAGGGAGAAATCCAGCTGGGTGGTGGAGAGAGTTGTGGTACATCCTCCCAGGACAACGATAGTCCTATAGATTGGTACATCGGGCAAACGCTCCATAGGACTTGAGACCATATATGTAATTCCGTGTGGGGCACATGGGTAAGTCCTCTCATTTTCCCTTATTTATTCATTATTATTCTTTATTCATTTTTAGTTATGCATTTTTTTTTGTATTTCTTTTAATTTAATTAAATTTTATTTTATTTTTAAGTTTAGAGGCACAATTAGGGGGCACCCCCTGCATTGGCTAGGTATGGTCACCCAAACACAATCTGAGAATAGTACCACATGCTTCCACACAGGGTTCAGGGGCACATAGATTCCACTTACCTGAGCTGATTGGCCTCGCTAGAGACCAAGAAGTTTAGCTCGGCAATGGCGAGAGCTCTAATAGAGTGGTGGTGGCCGACCACTCATTCCTTTCATCTCCCTACTAGTGAGATCACTATCACACCCATGCGCTTTTATGCTATGATGAGCATGCCGTTTGGGGGGAGGCCCCTATCCCTTCCTACGACTTTGACAACATAGGAATTTCTATACTTGACAGATATTGAGATTTAGGAGGATCAGTCGCATATCCGTTTAGGTGTGATCAGTGCCCGTTGAATGAAGGTGGACCTGAGGGTGAACCCAGGTAACCTTGAACAGATAACCTATTCTTTCCTTCTGTTTTCTGTGGCACAGTGCCTCTTTAGTGACCTTCAGGGTGGTGTGGATATCCGCATGGTTACCGTCTTCCAGAACATTCGGGAGGTAGATTCTTGGGATTGGGGCGGGGCCACCGACGCATAACTCCTGTGGACCCTGGACCTGCTAGCATATGGGGATCGGGGCCTCAAGGGTACAGGCTACATTCTCTAGGTGACTTAACATTTTCTTTTTATTCTTTTCTTCTTTTCTCCTTGTTTTGATATTTCAATTCACCCTTGGTGTTATGAACACCTAGAGACCCTAGTCCCTGTGCTGAAGTATCCTCAGAGCTCGCCCTTCCCTATGGCTACAAGATGGGGAGACATTCGGGTGTTGAGGAACCGACGCCATCCTTTTGGGACCACTACCCATTCCCTCCTGAACAGTCTCACAGAGGTAAGTCATGTTTGGTATCAAATTTCCCTTTTGCCTTGTGCTGTACTCACCTCTTCTTAACTTTGCAGGTTAACTGGAGACCATTCTGATACCTCAGATTCCCTAACCCTGATGAGTTTGCTCGAGCCAAGTACCTAAGAGAGAATTGGGTATTGTTTAGGGGTATCTGGGGCCACGCTTGGAATCTAGGAGAGCGTGTCACCCCTCAGTTGTCTGATCCTGCTGTGCGCTCCCCTCCTTGCTTTCCTCCATCTACTATGTATAATCTAGAGCGCATCCCTATGGGTTAGATTGAGAGATTGGCCGAAGGGGTATGGGATGACTCCTTCCTTGACCAAGATAGAGATTATAAGGCCTTTCTTGAGGAGGAGACGTTCTCTGCCACTGGTATGTTTCCTCTCTTGAGCATCTTTTCCATATTTCAAATCCTTTTTTTTTTTATTGATGTTCTTTCAGTGGAGGGAAAGGCATGTGGACCCCCCTCCCACTCAGTCACGAGTAGGTGTTGCTTCCTCGTCCCAGGCTTGGTCTTCTATTATTGTGAGTAGACCCCTCCAGATGGCTACTAGTCCTTTCAGTGGTTTCTTGGGCTGGTCCTATCCCAATGCGACCCATCCTGGCATTCCTCAGCTCTTGGAGCTTAGATTAGATAGAGACGCCTCCCTTGGACTTCCCATCCCGTATGACTGTGTGAGTATCCAAACACCTCTCATTTGATTGGTTCTTGACTTCTTTTGACTGACATGCTCTTCCTTAGGTGTCCCTGGAGATCTATGTTGAGCTCAGGAGAATGCATCAAAATTTATCTAAGGTTGTGGTCGACAAGGTATCCTCCTGTTCTTAGTCCCCATCACTCTTCTTTATTGGTTCTTTTCTTGATCATTCCCTATGTTCCCCCAGGAGAGGGAGAATAACACCTTAAGGAGACAGGTTAGCTCTTATCGACAGGAGAATGCTCGTCTACAAGCACAGATTGAGGATCTTACACAGAGGTTGGAGAGTTCAAGATTAGCATCTACTAGCCTTCCTACTTTCCATGAGCATGGTTCGGACAAGGATCTTGACTTCTAGGGATTTATTTCTACAATTTCTATAAACACAAACATATGCATATCTTCCCCCCCATGTTGTTTGTTATTATTATATTTTTTTTTTTTTGTTTTTGCCAAACTTAGTACTTTATGAATGGAAAGCTATCTTTGGGCACAAAGAAAATCTCCCTTTTGTTTGTGTTTTGTAAGAATCTTTTTTTTTTTAGGCATAATTAATTTCACAACTCAAGTCTCCATTAGAATAGTCGGGATGACACGAAAGTCTAAATATCACCTTACTTTACTACCAAGTGAAATACATAGAATGGAAATAACTTTCCTACCATAGACAGGATAGGTAGGTAAAAAGGTGGGGAGATAGTTCTTGGGGTGGGTAAAAGTTTACTAACTCCTCTGGGTCGACCGCCTCAAGCCCACATTGTTTGCTAATGTTAGTGGGTAAGTAAAAAGATGTGTGAATCAATCTCATCAACTTGACATAATTGCATCCAGGGTTCTTCATCAGAAAATCCTTTCGTGGCTTCCTTGGACATCTCCATGCAATATCCTTTGTAGTACTTCCTTGTAGGCGCTCCTCCTAATTAACAATAAGATTGAATTCTGGGACTTCCCTCTTGTCCTGGTAGCAAAGGATTCCGAGTTGACCTCCATTTAACGGCTTGATTAGCTTCAGTTTATCAAGTAACAAGAATTGGAAAATGGTGGGACTTCCATGATAATGATCAAGTCCAAATCTACAGCTATGGCTTATGTCATAAAGTCCTTTGAATGTCTTTGCAAGGACTGTAGGAATGATATCTCCTCATTTCTTCGATTGCTTTACCACCTCTATTAGAACAAGTGGTGCACCACATCTAGGAGTCCGGAGAATATAACGAGCTATCATGCACAAAAGTTAAGCATCCTGTGATCTTTTCTAATGGATTCCCCCCAGTTGTAGGTATTAAATGAAGATCCTGGGCACCTTCAAAATGTCAATCTTTCTATATCTGATGAATTGCTTCATTTCCTCCTTTTTCCATCCAAAAAAGTCCTGAATCTCCTCTGAGTGGTCTTTCTTTAAAGATAGTTGAATCAAATTTCCTTTAGGTGGAGATAACATATAATCTCAAAGTTCTTCAAGATTTGGACAGGTCTCAACCAACCCAAACTGAAATACATGAAGATCGACATCCCAATGCTGAGGCACTTGTCGGAGTAGATTGTGATGTAGCTCAATGCACCCAATTCTACTGAGTATTGACATACTCATAGCTTCTAACAGACCTGATGTCACCATGTTTATATCCACGGTCCATTTCCTCAATGTCTCATCTAAAGAGTCCATAACTATTCCTAAAACCATCATAAGAAAAGAAGTGATGTAGTGATTTATCAAAGCATTACTCATTAGCTACTGACACAACCAAGCCTTTACCACTGTTGCATCAAACTCTTTTTGACTAATCAAGGATAGGGAATAAATTGGCCTTGATATACTGGTGTCGGGTGGTGACTTTTGGGGGATAGAATTCTGGATAAGAATTTGGAGGACCATAGGTGAATGACAGATACCTAACAGTCTTTTATGCCAAATGGTGATTCTTAGGGGACACAAACTATGATGATCTTTTTTAGGTACCATGACTATTACTCTAGGAACCAATTTATTACCTTGAGATGGTTGAGACCGCACTTACACATGTCAAGTTGCCTACGTATTCCTTGAGAGGAATTAGGTCTAGCATAGTTTGGGCTATTCACCCTATCAGATATAATGTTTCTTAAGTTGATCCATATTGACCATTCTGGGTATTTCTTCATCATTGTGGTCGATAAGTTTCACAGCCTTACTTGGTAGAATCTTTTTGACAGTGAATGGATCACTCCAGTTGGGCCAAAATTTTTCTCTTGGGTCATGAATTGGGGCTCTTTGGTCTCGAAGAATAAGCTCTCCCTCCTTTATATGACGGGGCTTCACATTCTTGTTGAAGGCCCTTGCCATTCTCAGTTGATATTTCTTTAGATTATCAATGGCTTTCATACGCCTTTCATCGAGAAAGTTGAGCTAGTCATGTCTGGCCTTCACCCACTCTCCTTCAGGCAACTGACTATCCAGGAGCACCCATAGGGATGGTATGAGGATTTCCACATGTAGAACTACCTCAACTCCATACACCAAAGAGAAAGTAGTTGCCCCTGTTGAGGATCGCACAGAAGTCCAATGTGCCCATAAGGCAAGGGGTAACTTACTTGCCCAATCCTTGTGTGTTTCAGCCATTTTTTGTAGAATGACCTTGATGTTCTTGTTAGCTGCTTCTACTGCCCCATTGGTCTATGACCTGTAAGTGGTAGAGCGATGCCTTCTGATACAAAATTTTGTGCAGATCTTATCAGTCTTGCCCTAGAAATGGGATCCCTGATCTGATATCAACTCTTAAGGCACTCCATATCAACAAATAATGTTTTCTTGGATGAATTTTGCTACCTTAGCAGATGTGAGTACTGCATAGGATTGAGCTTCTACCTACTTGGTGAAATAATCAATGGCTACCAAGATGAACTTGTGACCATTGGATGCTTTAGGGTTGACTTTCCCTATTATATCAATGTCCAAAGTGGAGAATGACCAAGGAGAACTGAGCAAATGCAACTCCATTGGCGGGATATGTATGATATTGGCAAATATCTGAATTTGTGGCATTTCTTGACAATGCTCACACAGTTGGCTTCCATTGTGTCCCAATAGTATCCCAACTTGAGAATCTTCTTAGCTAGCGTCTTGGCATTTATGTAGGGTCCATAGAGGCCTTAATGAATTTCCTCTATGTTGGTTGTAGCTTGTTCTTCATCCACACATAGTAATTGTATTCCATTATAGGATCTCTTGTATAACAAGTCTTCTTAAAGGATAAATTGGGTGGCAGATCTCCTCAGAAATCTCTTCTCTCTTTCAGTTGCTTTAATCAGCTACTTCCTTTCTCTGATGAAATCCACTATGTGAACAAACCAAGACCGACCATCTATAGTAAGAGAGTTCACTGAATTTTGATAAATGGGCCTATTTCTTTGTTCCATTAATAATGGTCGGGCTCTAGCCATAGGGTTGCATTCTACCATGGAAGCCAAGGTTGCAAAGGCATCGGCAAATTGGTTTTTGTCCCTTTGAAAGTATTCAAATGAGATATTCTCAAAGTGTCCTATCACTTTTTCTAGATGTTCTTGATATGGCTTTAGCTTCTTGTCTCTGGTCTTTCACTTCCCTTGCATTTGACAGATGACGACGGATGAGTCACCGTATACTTTAATCCTTTTTACACTAATGGTCAAGGCAGTTTCGAGTCCCAAGGCATAAGCTTCATATTCAGCAATGTTGTTGGTACAGGGGAAGTCGAGGTGGAATGATGAAGGTAAATAGAGACCGTCAAGAGTGACAAGCAATATTCCAGCACCGCACCCCTTTTGATTAGCTACTCCATCAAAAAACAATTGCCATTCATTAGCTGCGTCTTCTTTTTCTATTGCTGTGATCTCCTTGTCTGGAAAATCATCATCCAGGGCTCTTCCATCTTTCGTGGGGTGGGTAGCCAAATGATCGGCTATAACTTGCCCCTTGACAAATTCTAAGCAACATAGGTGATGTTAAACTCTAATAGTAAAAGTAACCATCGAGCCATCCTTCCTGTTAGAGCTAGCTTCTCAAAGAGGTACTTGATTGGATCCATCCTGGAGACCAGACGTACCGGATATATTACAATGTAGTGTCACAACCTTTTTGTTGCCTAGATCAGTGCAGCACATGTTCTTTCCAAAGATGTATACCATGTCTCATACTCCAAAAACTTCTTGCAAAGGTAGTATATGGTATGTTCTTCTTTATCTCTTTTTGTGCTAGCAATGAGCCCATGGAATATTCTCCCACTGGTAAGTACAACAGAAGTGGTTCTCCATCCACCGGTGGTGTTAATACTGGTGGGTTCATGAGGTATTTTTTTATCTTATCAAAAGCTTGTTGGCATTGATCATTCTATTCTGTGGGCTGATCCTTCTTCAGTAACTTGAAAATTGGTTCACAGATTGTAGTCACCTGTGCTATGAACCTGCTGATATACTGGATGTGACCCAGAAATCCTCGAATCTGCTTCTCAGTGCGAGGCATGGACATTTCTTGGTTGCTTTGATCTTGATAGGGTCGGCTTTGATTTGTAGCCCAAATACACACTTTGAGGATTCAACTTTAGCTGATACTTCTTAATCTTTTCAAAGAATCGCCTTAGTGAGGGAATATGCCCCTGGCAATCTTTTGAATTCACTATCATGTCATCCACAAAGACTTCCACATTTTTTTTTGTCATGTCATGTGATATAGCTGTAGTTGCTCTTTGATAAGTTGCCCCAGTATTCTTTGGTCCAAAAGACATCACTTTGTAACAATAGGTTCCTCATGAAGTGGTAAAGGTTGTCTTTTCACAATCCTTTGGGTGCATGCTTACTTGGTTATATCCCGAGAATTCATCCATAAATGATAATAAGGCATGCCCTGCTGTGTTGTCAACCAATACATCAATGTAAGGTAATGGGAAGTCATCTTTAGGGCTTACCTTGTTAAGATCCCGGAAGTCTACGCACATTCGTACCTTGCCATCTTTCTTTAGCACTGGTACTATGTTAGCCAACCATTGGGGGTATTTCACCATTTGTAGAAACCCTGCATTCCCCTGCTTCACAACTTCTTCATTGATCTTCTCACTCCATTCTGGCCACATTCTTCAGAGCTTCTGCTTTACCGATTTTACCCCAGGGTAGGTCGGCAATTGATGCTGCATGATAATGGGGTCTACACCAAGCATATCCTCATAAGACCAAGCAAAGACTTCGGCAAACTCCTTCAGAAGACTAATCATCTATTCTGCTTCTTCATCATCTAGGGTGGTACCAATTTTTATCTCTCAAAGGCATTGATCGGTTCCTAAATTATTAACCTAGGTATCCTCACAGATGGGTTGGGATTTCTTTGGTTTGCATTGTTTTATTAACTCTTGATATTTATTAAGATCATCATCAGAAAAAAGAGGCAAGTCATACTCGATATCAGAAATTTAATTCATAAAAGAAGGAGTAACAGACTCAACATACACAGACTTTAGACTTTCCTCGAGAGGGAAGGTCGACTCATAATTATAAATAAAAGACTCAACAACTGACTCGACTACAGACTTGGTGACGAATTCAATACTTTTATCAGTGGTATTCAGGCTGATTGTGTTAAGTTTGTCTCGAATTCTTGACCCGTTTTGAAGATTGACCCGATCCGACATATTTTGGTGGCGACCCGAATGGGAAATTTTCTGAGATTTGTGATGGAAGCAGAGGGCTTGGGCCTGGCCGATAGGCCCAAGCCCGGAGCCCATCACTGATCTCGTATGGGGGTGCGGGGGCGTAGCCCCCACGGTATGGTTCGACCGGATCGACCGCGACCCGATGGGTCGAACCGCTATTTGGAGTATATATTTATAATGTACTGTTGCTTGTTGAGAGTCATTATATTCTAGGGTTTTCACGAAGCTAGGGTTTCAGGGCGAGTTCTTCCTCGCCGCTGCTAGGGTGTAATCCTTCTTCTGCATAGTGAATCATCTTCTTCTTCGCCCGAGGACGTAGCACACCACCCTGGTGTGTGAACCTCGTTAAATCTCTGTGTCGTACGGATCTATTGTCTCTCTTTATTCGTATTTCTTGGTGTTTATTCTAACAAACTGGTATCAGAGCTCTTGGTTACTTCGATCCATGGCTTCAACGAAATACGATATTGATAGGTTTGACGGCAACATCAGTTTTAGTTTATGGCAGGTTCGAATGATGGCTGTTCTCACGCAGCAGGGTTTGAAGAAAACCCTATTTGGGAAGGCGAAGAAACCTGCAACTATGTCCGATGATGATTGGAGCGATTTGGATGATAAAGCCCTTTCAGCTATTCAGTTGTGTCTTTCGAATGATGTTCTACAGGAAGTTCTCTCAGAGAAAACGGCTGCAGAGTTATGGGTGAAGTTAGAGAACCTCTACCTCACCAAATCCCTCACCAATAGGTTGAGATTGAAGCAACAACTGTATACCCTTCATATGGGCGAAGGTACTTCTATTAAATCCCATATATCTGAGTTCAATTCTATTGTTACTGATTTGAAAAGGATAGATGTCAAAATAAACGATGAAGATTTGGCCCTATTATTGTTATGTTCTCTGCCTCCATCTTATAAGCACTTTAGGGATACCATGATTTATGGTAGAGAGACAATCTCTATTGAGGATGTCAAAACAAATCTGCAAAGCAAGCAGAAGATTGATGATGAGTTGACAACTACCAATAAATCTGATGGTGTTGGTTTGGTAGCTAGAGGGAGAACGAATGAAAGGGGTTCATATGGTGACAAAAAGAAGGCTAGATCAAAATCTAAGCACAAGAATTTAACCTGTAATTACTGTAAGAAAAAGGGGCATATTAAATCTGAATGCTATAAGCTTTTAAATAAGCAGAAGACAGGTGGTGGTGCTCAAAATCAATAAAAAGGAGATGATTCTGCAGAAGCCAGTATTGCTGAAGATGAGAGTGAGTCTGATATGCTTTTGGTAACTGATGATAAAGTTAGATCATAGGATGAATGGATTCTTGACTCTGGTTGTTCCTACCATATGTGTCCCACTCGTGAATGGTTCTCCACATACGAATCAGTTCGAGGTGGAGTTGTGTTGATGGGAAAAAATGCTTCTTGTAAGACTATTGGAACGGGAACGATCAATATCAAGATGTATGATGGCATTGTCAGAACCTTGTCCAATGTCAGGCATGTCCCTGATTTGAAGAAGAATCTCATCAGTTTAGGCACTCTTGGTTCAAATGGGTGCAAGTATACAGCTGAAGGTGGAGTCATGAAGGTCAGCAAGGGAGTTCTCTTATTGATGAAAGGAATCAAGGTTGGCAGTTTGTATGTGTTGCAGGGTACTACAGTCACTGGGTCTGTTGCAGCAGCTTTATCATCTATGTCTGAATCAGATGTCACAAATTTATGGCACATGAGGTTAGGCCATATGAGTGAAAGAGCGATGGCATCATTAAGTAAAAGGGGCTTGTTGTGTGGTCAGAGTACAGGAGCAAAGGAGTTCTGTGAGCATTGTGTGTTTGGGAAGCAGAAAAGAGTTAGTTTCAGTACTGCTATTCACAGGACCAAGGGAACTTTGGACTACATTCATTCAGACCTATGGGGGCCCTCTAGGGTTGCTTCAAAGGGGGCTGGTGCAAGATACTTGCTTACTTTCATTGACGATTTCTCTAGGAAGGTTTGGGTCTATTTCTTGAAGTACAAAAATGAAGTATTTGTCACTTTCAAACAGTGGAAGAATTTGCTTGAGAAGCAGACCGGGAAACAAATTAAAAGGTTGAGAACCGATAATGGCCTAGAGTTTTGTGAAGGTGACTTTAATGAGTTCTGCAAAAATGAAGGCATTGCAAGACACCATACAGTTGTTAAAACACCCCAGCAGAATGGAGTGGCAGAGCGTATGAATAGAACCTTGTTAGAAAAGGCAAGGTGTATGTTATCAAATGCAGGATTGGGCAAGGAGTTCTGGGCAGAAGCAGTTAACACAGCAACCTTGTTGGTGAATCGATCTCCTTGCACAGCTATTGAGTGCAAGACTCCAGAAGAAGTTTGGTCAGGTAAACCTGCAGACTACTCAAATTTAAAAGTATTTGGATGTCCTGCTTATGCACATGTAAATGAAGGGAAGTTGGAACCTAGGGCTAAGAAATGCATTTTTCTTGGGTATGGATCTGGAGTGAAAGGATACAGGTTGTGGTGTTCTGATCCAAAGTCTCCAAAATTTCTTATTAGCAGAGATGTTACTTTTGATGAATCTGCTATGTTGCATCCTAGGAAAGAAGTTCCTATTCATTATGAGAGAGAAATTGGTCAAGAAAAATCTAGAGAGAAGGTGGAGTTTGAAATTGGTAGTTCATCTTCAAACAAAGCACAATCTACTTTAGTCCAGTTGCCTATTTTTACTGAAGGAGATGATGCTCAAGAGAATCAAGAAGAAGAGCGGTACAACATTGCCAAGGATAGACCGAGGAATATTAGGCAACCACAAAAGTATGGGCATGCTGAATTTGTTGCTTATGCATTATCTGTTGCAGATACAATTGAAAATAGTGAGCCTGCAACATATTCTGAAGCTGTTGCTTCAATTGATTCTACAAAATGGTTGATTGCCATGAATGAGGAGATCGAATCTCTTCATAAAAGTCAGACTTGGGAGCTTGTGAAGCCGAGAACAGGGAAGAAAATTGTTGGTTGCAAATGGGTCTTCAAGAAGAAGGAATCTGCCTCAGGTGTTGAAGATGCTAGGTACAAGGCACGTTTAGTTGCAAAGGGCTACAGTCAGGTACAAGGAATTGATTTTAATGATGTTTTCTCACCTGTTGTTAAGCATAGTTCTATTCGTGTCCTACTTGCTTTAGTCGCTATGCATGATTTGGAGTTGGAGCAACTTGATGTGAAAACAGCATTCTTGCATGGTGAACTAGAAGAACAGATTTATATGCATCAACCTGAAGGGTTTGTTATTGAAGGTAAGGAGGACCATGTATGTTTGTTGAAGAAGTCCCTATATGGTTTGAAACAGTCTCCTAGACAGTGGTATAAAAGGTTTGATTCAGTTATGGCTAGTTTTGGATACTCCAGGTGTCAATATGACTGTTGTGTTTATTTCAGAAAGCTCTCTGATGGATCTTTCATATATTTGTTGCTTTATGTTGATGATATGTTGATTGCAGCAAAAGATAGGAATGAGGTCAATAGGTTGAAGGAACAATTAAGTTCTGAATTTGAGATGAAAGATTTGGGGGCAGCAAGGAAGATCCTTGGTATGGAGATCAAGAGGGATAGAAAAGCAGGGAAGCTGTGGCTATCGCAACAAAAGTACACTGAGAAGGTATTGAATCGTTTTGGCATGAAAGATGCCAAACCTGTAACTACTCCTCTTGCATCTCATTTTAGACTTTCAACTGCTCTATCACCTAAGACAGATGAAGAGGTGGAGTACATGTCACGTGTTCCATACTCTAGTGCAGTTGGCTCCGTTATGTATGCTATGGTTTGCACTCGTCCTGACATTTCACAAGCTGTCAGTGTGGTGAGAAGATATTTGTCATGTCCAGGTAAAACTCATTGGGAAGCAGTGAAGTGCATACTTAGGTACTTGAAAGGGACCTCTGGTATTTGTTTGGAGTTTGGGAGGAATGGTGATAATTTATCTGGCTATGTTGATTCAGATTATGCAGGTGATCTTGACAAGAGGAGGTCACTCACAGGCTATGTATTTACTCTTGGAGTAAGTACGGTTAGTTGGAAAGCTACTTTACAGGCTACAGTTGCATTATCTACTACTGAAGCAGAGTATATGGCAGTGACTGAGGCAATTAAAGAAGCTATTTGGCTTAGAGGTTTGTTGGGAGAACTCGGCATGGATCATGGGGTGACTGTTGTCCATTGTGATAGCCAGAGTGCTATTCACTTGACTAAAGATCCAATGTATCATGAGAGGACAAAGCACATTGATGTTCGGTATCATTTCATAAAAGAGATAATTTCTCAAGGTAATATTCAAGTGTTGAAGATTGGTACTGAAGACAATCCAGCTGATATGTTGACTAAGCCTTTATGTGTTGGTAAGTTCGAGCATTGCTTGAACTTACTAGGAGTTTGTCATGTTTGAGTTCAGCCCTTTGGAGGGCTATTGGAGAAGATGAAGATATTGGCTATTTGTTTATCTGTTGGAGGAGAATTCAACCCAAGGTGGAGATTTGTTAAGTTTGTCTTGAATTCTTGACCCGTTTTGAAGATTGACCCAATCCGACATATTTTGGTGGCGACCCGAATGGGAAACGGCCCAAGCCCGGAGCCCATCACTGATCTCGTATGGGGGTGCGGGGGCGTAGCCCCCATGGTATGGTTCGACCGGATCGACCGCGACCCGATGGGTCGAACCGCTATTTGGAGTATATATATATAATGTACTGTTGCTTGTTGAGAGTCATTGTATTCTAGGGTTTTCACGAAGCTAGGGTTTCAGGGCGAGTTCTTCCTCGCCGCTGCTAGGGTGTAATCCTTCTTCTACATAGTGAATCATCTTCTTCTTCGCCCGAGGACGTAGCACACCACCCTGGTGTGTGAACCTCGTTAAATCTCTGTGTCGTACAGATCTATTGTCTTTCTTTATTCGTGTTTCTTGGTGTTTGATGTAACAGATTGACTTAGTAACATGAGTAAACTTGAAGTTCTCCCTGATTGTAGTCCAATTTAGGAGCGGTTCGATGGCTCAATGGATGAGGAGATGTGGCAAAGGGCCTCCTTCTCCTTATGAGAAAGTTGCTGCTATTTCTTTAATAGTGCAATGGTTTTTCTGGATAGTTGCAGTTGATTCGGGCATAGTACATGCAGACCAACATTCTTTGTGCCCTTCTTTGCTTGGCATATGTGCTTCTTCCTCTAAAAGGCCTAGGCTTGAGCTCATGTAGCTTTTGGGCTCTTGGTTCTTGTAGGACGGTGCAAATGTAGCTTTTCAAATCAATGGGAAGCTGTAAACTCCAAGTGAGCCTTATCTTTTTTTCTCATTCTCTTTTCAGGAGGACTTGAGGATTTGGTGTCTCCTTTGACCGGATAATGTTGTAGGGTTACTAGAGGAAGACTCATTCTTAGTCAGTGCAATTTTTTCTATCTCAGTAATGCAACTTTCTTAATCACTTTCTTTGGTTAGCATTTGTTGTTGTTCTGCCTCATGAGTTACCCAATCAAACTCATCTTGAAAGAATACCTCAAATCCTGGTTGCATCTTCGCAGTGGTTTCATCAAACCATGGTTCAACATTTCCACAAAAAGGAAAATCTTCTCCTTCCCTTATGAAGTATCCGTTGAGAGTGGGGTTGTAAGAGGTGGATATTTTTCTAGTCATCCTTAGTACCTTCTACCCTTTGCTGCCATTCTTGCTCCTTGGTCTGGGGGTTTGAGGGATGTACCCAAGACCACTCCTTCCTTTGCTGACCATCGGAGTAGGTAATTTTGAAACACCCTGATGATACTTTCCTAATCACATACTTGGAAAGTATTGCATGTTCTTCAGCATTTGGTTCACCGTAGGGCTCCATATAGCTTCATAGTTAGCCAGAATCTTTTCATCTGGCATTTCCTTGGCGAGTGCTACACAAGTTTTCTCTATTTCAAAACCGCTAAGTTGAACTTTCTAGTCTTGTTCTTCTCCATTTTCAATGTTGGCTAAGGTGTTAACCACTTCGGGGTCTCCGGCTACTATAATCACCTTCCCCTCATGAATGAATTTTATTTTCTGATAAAGACTAGAAGATACAGCCTTCGCATGATGTAACCAAGGCCTTCCCAACAGCATGTTAAAAGAGCTGGTATATTAATGACCTGGAAATCAATATCATATTTCACTAGGCCGATCATCACGATGATGGTGAGGATGCCAAGGATTTTCCTCTTGGTGTTGTCATGTGCCCGTATGGTTTGGTTTGATGGCCTCATCTCTTCTAGGTTGATGCCAATACTCTTTGCCGATCTTAAGGGTAGAACATTCAAAGCGGACCTATTTTCAATGAGAACCTGGGGAACCACCTTGTCAAGATTTTCTACAATGATGTGTAGAGCCTTATTATGCTGGGATCCTTTGGGGAGTTTAGAGTCTAAGAACATTAATGACTGTACCGCATAAGTTACCCCTACTATGTGTGAGAGATGCACCGGATCTATCTCGATTGGCAATTACACATTGGTGAGAGACTTCAAGACTACTTCACGATGTGTGGGGGAGGCCATAATTAATCCCCATATTGAGATGTTGGCCTGGGCCTTCTTGAGTTAGGCTAGGACTAGATTCTCCTTTCTTTCTTCAAGCCACTGGTTCCTGCCCCATTAGTCCTTGACTGTTCTATGGCTAGGGCCTTGCCCTTGTAATCCCTTCCACTCCGAGTCTCCATCACACTGACAGGTTTCTTTACAATGATTTATGTGGGATAAAAATCTTTATCATCACTATTTGTTATGGTAATTGTCCCTACCATGTGATCATCTTCTTCTTCAAATTCCCCTTTTTGGATTAAGGTAGAGGCCCTCCACAAATATCCAGAGCCTGGGCTCATACCTTCTTGATTGCATTGGAAAGCCGCGTAACTATTGTATCTACCATTTTTGCAAGCGTGGCATGCCCTCTGCTTTTTTAAGGATTTTTAACTGCTCAGTGTACCAATGTTCACTGGTGGCTACTTCTCCTAACATTTGATCAATTTCATCAGCCTTGAGCTTAATGTCAATTGAACGATTATAGACATAACCCATGTGTTCTGCTCTGGGGTTTGCTTCACCCTCAAAATTTATCTCATACCCTTCACTATCTTTTGAATCCGATGCTGGCTCATCTCCTTCCACGTTGATCGTGAGTGCTGATTGGATTGCATCTGTAGGATCAATCATTGGGTCATCTTCACTTATGGAAAATACTGAATATCCTCCCGGATCTCTTGGAGAATAATATCTGGACTCATCATTTTTGTTATTATCCCAAGGCCTTTGGTAGTCATCCTAGTCCGGGAAATCTTTAGAATTAGAGTCATCCCCATCAATCTCATCTTCGCTCTCGTCCCCATCGTCATCGTCATTATCTTCTTCTTCACTGATTTCCCCCTCACTTGGTTCTTCATCAAATTCCTCTTAACCATCAAGTTCTCCTACATCTAAACGCTCGTAGTATTCAGAGCATATAGACCGAAAAATTCCCATAGGGCCAGACTTGACCTCATTGGCTTGAAATTGGATCAGACCAGACTCATCATCTTCTGTGTCACTCCCTATGTGGATTAGAGAGGTGTGCTCTTTGATTTGTTCTCCTACTGCCAATGCCATTACTACTCTGAGGAGGTCATCTATGACTTCTTCAATTGTCTCTGGAGTGTCCTCCTGAGGCACGGTGGGCTGAATCATAGAAGTAGGATCATTATCTTGATCTTCCCCTAAGGCATTCACTGAACCTGTTGACGAAGTCATCTTTGGAGAATCTGGTAATGTAAGCATATCCATCTAGTTGTATCCTCCTATCCATTCTTCTCTTAGATTTTCCACTGAACCATGAGAATGAGATTGGTATGAGGGTGATGAGGGGTATAAGGCGGGGTGATATGAAGGTGATGTGATATTAGAGATAGGGTATTGTGATGAAGATAGGGGTGATAAGATGAGGAGGTTCCTTCTCCTTGATGATATGGTGGAGGTTGGTGATATGGAGGAGGTTGGTGGTATAGCAAATGGTGTGATAAAGATTGGTAGTATGGCGGAGGTTAAAGGTATGGTGCAATGGATCCCCTTGTTGATGATGAAGGAGGGATAGTGGATACCTGATCTTCGGGTTCTTCTCATGAGGATTCTTCTCTTTTGGGAGTCTTTATGGCCTTAACCCTTTGACTCATGGCTCTTCTGTAAGCATGGGCATTCATGTAATTATTCCGGGCTTGGGGTGTGATCAACAGAGTGGGATCACTCTCTATTGCCTCATCGTCTAGGTTGTTCACATGATCATAGAACATGGGATGACAAAAGTGCTTATCCAATTGATACATGTGAGTGGCCCTTCGGAAGGAGTCGCACTCCTTTTGACAAGCATCCTTAATGAGACCATTGATGTTCCCTACCAAGTTCGGAGGAAGAGATAACTTCTGGACAAGCAAGAACTTCTTTCTCCACTCAACACGCCTCTCCTCTTGGTACTTCTTAGAATCCCTAATAATGGGTTGGATCAAAAAATTGAGGATCCCAATTTTTTTAGTCACTTATTGTTGCCAGCATGTTGACTGTTCCATGGTCTAGGAGTGGATTGGAATTGACATTAGGAGATTGCTTGACCTTGACTTCAATAGTCTTGTTGTAATACCCCGCTTCTTAAACCCGATCTGATTTTACGGTTGAACTGGTTTAACCATGCAGGAACCGAGCCAGAGGAAATTAGAGCGGGTTCCTTATGGGCTATGATGGCTCGAGTGACCTTAAACACCGGCTGGCCCGACAAGTCCGAGCCAGTGCTAGAAGAGGCGGGGGTGCCCAAGCCGTGTACATGCACCTACCATAAGGCTATGTACGGATGAAGCAGGTATTGTAGCCGTATTTTAAGGTATATACGTATGCTACATCATATGCCGGGGGTGGGGTTCGCGCCGAGGCCTGAACCCGGTCAAAATCCCAAGTTTGGCCCTCAGGTGGGTAGGACAGGTGGGTACACCCACCCACCTGAGTGAACCATCCATGTGCACTATTCACTTAATTAGGAATTATATATATAGCTTCATGTTTTCTTTTCTTTCCATTTATGTCACCCGTACGTTGGTGAAAATAGTAAAGAGGAGAGAGAAAAGAAAGGGAAGAAGAAGGGAAGAGAAGAAGAGGAAGAAAAGAGGGATTTCAGCAGCGCCAAAGCTCGATCTTCCCATTCCGGCGCCGGGAGAGTGATCTTCAACTCTAGATCTACAGTTAGAGGTAAGCAAAGTTGGGTTTTGTGAACATTCACCATACCCAAGCTTTAAACCCTTGATTCGAGTATGGTTTCTTGAGATCTTGTAAATCCCCTTTGAAATGATG
>NW_024868344.1:0-158 GCF_013358625.1 Macadamia integrifolia | reverse complement strand
CTATTTCAACAGTTTTAGAGGTATTGGATTCCTTCTTAATGTATTCGGGTCTCAAATTGAACAATTCCAAATCTTTTATTATTTTGGAGGCATCCCCCAGGCTTTTAGGCAGGATTTTTTTGGGTATGATAGGATTTCAATAGACTCTTCTGCCCATT
>NW_024868343.1:100655-141349 GCF_013358625.1 Macadamia integrifolia | reverse complement strand
CACCGGTCTTGGCGGAAAAGACACTGTTTCTTCCCCATTTTCTCCATTCTTTGGGGAATCAAATAGGGCTTTTCCCCACCCATTCTTCACACCTTCAAGGTCCTATAGGATGGTTCTAACCTAGATCTAGGTTAGATTCAAGTGAGGGAAAACCATCTTACCTTCTTTGCTCAAGAACGACTTCAAACCCTCCAACCACTTCAAACCCACAATGTTCCTTCCACCTTGTCAATATCTCTTCAAATCCTTCAAGATCAACACATAAATCATCTATTAAACCTTAGATTCATCATTTCAAAGGGGATTTACAAGATCTCAAGAAACCATACTCGAATCAAGGGTTTAAAGCTTGGATATGGTGAATGTTCACAAAACCCAACTTTTCTCACCTCCACCTGTAGATCTAGAGTTGAAGATCACTCTCCCGGCACCGGAATGGGAAGACCGAGCTTCGGCACCGCTGAAATCCCCCTTTTCTTCCTCTTCCTTTCTTCTTCCCTTTCTTTTATCTCTCCTCTTTACTTTTCTCACCAACGTACAAGGGTAATAAATGGAAAGAAAAGAAAATCATAAAGCCTTATATACCATTCCTAATTAAGTGAATAGTGCACTTGGATGGGTCACTCAGGTGGGTGCACCCACCTGTCCTACCCACCTGAGAGCCAAAACTTGGGATTTTGACCGGGTTCGGACCTCGGCGCGAACCCCACCCCAAGCATACGATGTAGCATACGTATATACCTTAAAATACGGATATAATACCTGTTTTATCCATACATAGCCTTATGGTAGGTGCACGTACACGGTTTGGGCACTCCCGTCTCTTCTGGCACTGGCTCCGACTTGTCGGGCCAGCCGGTGTTTAAGGTCACCCGTGCCATCATAGCCCATAAGGAACCCGCTCTAATTTCCTCTGGCTCGGTTCCTGCATGGTTAAACCGGTTCAACCGCGAAATCAGACCGGGTTTAAGAAGCGGGGTATTACAGATGTTACTTGACACGTGCATCATAAGTCATGTAATGTTCAAAACCCACATATTAGTATGTCATAGTGGAAATAGCCTAGTCTGATGAACATTTGCAGTTGGATCATTCCTTTTATACATATAGGAATCTGTTAGGTGAGACACATTCTATAGTGGACCTAATCCTATAAACATGAAATACTTGGCAAATCATGAATGTGCTAGATCACAACAGTTAATGTGATTCCACCTCAGTTGATATGCATGTTAAGTAAACTTAGGGCTATTTTAGGAAATTTTTTTTTATTTTTTCTTGGGCCCAATGAATAATAATAACTTAGGAATTAAGTAAATATTTTTAAACTTAAAACTAATAAATGTAAAATAAACTTTAGACCTTCTTATTTTATAATAAGTTATCTTATCTAGTATATTTAGGTAATTTCTCGTAAGGAATAAGGAGAAATTAAATTTAAAACAAAAACACAAAAATCAATTATCATGTCAAATAATACAATGATTACTTTATATATCTTGTGTTTCTTTATTTATTTCTTGACATCCAAAACATAGCCTAGTTGTCAGAAGGTAACTGACAGCTACAAGCGTCGTGACAGTCATTAACTGGATCATGGGACATCATGACATGGTCAGTTGCAAATAGTAAATCGCTATTAGTTTTGGTGGGCCCCACCACAAAAGGGCTGGCTCACGTAGCCTTAAGCTAGCATTTTATTTTTGACTTGCAAAGAATTACTTTCAAGTTGTAGAGGATCCGTTAAGTGGTGGTATAATCAATACGTAGTAGTGCAGCGAATGTCTGAATAGAAGTATCTGGTAGATGAGGTTTGCCTTCAAAGGGGTATAAATGGTAAGATAGATTTCAGTGGCCCCAAACCAAAATGATGGAAGAGTCAAAGATTTGACGTGCAAATTGTAAGTACTTCTAGTTCTTACATTACATCTAATTGGCCCTTGGCGGCTTCACCCTGATGGGTTTTATCTTATTCGGCTCTGCGCCTCGAGTATATCGTACGAGTTAAGAGAGCATGCAAGTTGGATCATGGATGGCCAAGTTTTATAGTGTCAAAAGTCAAAATTGTTTATAATGATGCAATGAGATGCACTGAATATCCAACGGTTAAGATGCATAGTCGAATTCTCCCCGTCATTGGATATTTACTGTATCTCACCGCTCACTGTATGCATTTTGAACAAGTTTTTCTTTATTATCGGATTAAAAGGCTAAGTCTCTTGTTATCTATGGGATTTGATGAAACATATGGTGCAAGATATATGATGTAGTGCTTTATTAGTTTTCAAAATAAATAAAGAAAATATTTTTCTTATATAAAAAAAAGTTAAATGACATTCCATCTACAATTTGAAACTTATTTAATTTCACAAGGAAAAACTTTTTTTTTTACTGTGATAAAATATTTTTAATCTTAAAAATTTATGCTTTGATAAAATATATATATATATATATATATATATAAAAGTAGGTTATTTTATTTAGGAGTGTCATAAAAAAAAAAAAAAAAAAAAAAAACTCTTCTCTTATTGACATTATTGATGTGTGTCAAACGTGTAATTTTTTCTTATTTCTTACTATAATATATCTCTTTTTGGGTAAAGTAAATTTCAATCAATTTAGATCTGTATCTAACACATGTGTGAACAATGACATCTTTTAAGAATGACGTGATGGTATATATCATTTTTAAGTTATTATCTCTTTTCCCTCAAAGTTAAAAGAACTTTTGGGATAAGAGGATAAAGAGCATCCAAAGTTACATGTTCTAAACACATAGGGATGTCATTTAGGCCATCCCAATGAGAATTATATGTTTAATCTTGAAAAAGGGAGAGAATTGGGCATGCTACCAGCTTTCGATAAGCTAGTGGCATACACTAATCATAGGGTTTGGATACATGAAAGCAAATGAGTCTTTTTCAACAAGAGAAGAGAGATAACAGATGATGGGTACTCTGACAACATACCCAACCTTTTCCCTTAAACAAATACATATTGTGTGAAAAAATTGGCTTGGAAATCAAAATGATTTACAAGATACATATTTAAAAGAATGAAGTAGAACAAAAGTAAAGGGCATCCTTCCAATAGTATTGGGATTCAAAATGAATGACCTTGGGTTAGGAACTACTTGATCAAGTAGCCTTCTATTTGGCATGTTTGGTGTACGAGTCCCCCCCTTTCCCCTGCTGGCTACCCTTCCTTGAGTTGGGACACCTTGCGACAGTCATTGGGCTATCATCCTAGTTGGGCCATGGGCCCTTGATAAAAATTATCATTAAAGAAAATGAAAATGATTCAATTTAAACATATTTTGTGGCAATTTTTTGATTAAAAGATTGAATGTGTAAAAATAAATAAATAAATAAAATCAGCATGGGTGAATAATTTAAACTCATTTGGTTATGAATTAATTTTGAAAGTCGCATTATTTATAACTTTCTTAAGATTTCCAAAGAACATGTGGATAATTTTTGGTAGTTCAAATTAAAAAAAATAAAATAAAATAAAAAATTCTGGACTTCTATTTCCAAAAGATTTATTCACTCCCTTTGGATGAAATTTCGAAGACTTCTTTTTATATATATATATATATATATAATTGGATGCTAAAGTGAAAAAAAAATATATTATAAGAGATCATCACAATAATCTAAGTCTAACTAACTAATAATGTCTCATTATATCTCTCTTTATTTTTTTATTTTTTATTTTTCTGACCAAAAAAAAAAAAAAGTTAACATGAAAAAAATATCATGTAGTATAGAAATAAGCAATAATTTTATAAAATTTACGCAGTCTTTCTTTTTATAATGTGACTGACTTCATGCATATTAATTTAATCACAAATTAAAAAAATAATGCAACTCGATAATTTATTTATAATTCATATGATACCATTTTTTATAGTGTTACAAGCCAATGTCGTATTTATTTATTTATTTATTATTGAAATTTGTGTTAAAAAGTCAAATGTCGAGTTTCAACCCATGTTAATCGTGTTTAAATACAATTTTAAATCTCAATTCTAGATGAGAATCAAAACGGTTCCTTAAGCCAACACGTTTTACTTAATTCTTTAGGGCCATTTCTTTAATCAGAATTCACAAGTGGGTTTCAATCAGTTCTCTAATTCTACAATAATTGGTAATCACTTTGGAGTAAGATAGCCATATATAGGACCATCTAAAAATGTGGGGCTCTCCCGTTTAATTGCCATCTGATCGTCAATACTAGACCCATATCGAATAAGAACTACATTGTTGTTTTTAATTGTGTATAGAAACATGAGTCTTTAATTCTAAAAATGCCATCCAAAATTGCAATTGTGGAATTGATTCAACGTGATGGTTATTATAACTAAATATAGGGAGAGAGTTCTCTAAATAAGCAACATAGAGAAGTGCATCAATAAAATGAAACTAAAAGTAACCATAAAGAGGATACTAAGGTCTTTTTATTTGAAGAGGAGAGAGATAGACTCGAGGATGCTAGTGTACTCTCGCCAATCATAAATACCATTTGATTATATGAAAAAATTCAAAATTTTACATCATTGAGTTTATATTTCTTTGGTATGGACCATCTATGGAGATTTAGCACACTGAAACATATGTAGAACACCCTCATTGATCACCATACATTATGGGAGCTAGAATGTTTTAAATTATAAGATTCAGTAACTAATAATGTTGACTTAAGTTCATTTTCTGCAAAGATTCCTTTCATAAATCTTTTCTGAGCGAGGTAAGGGCACTACAGTCATATATATATATATATATATATATAGGAATACTAGACCATCTGAGGGGCTTGCGCTTTGGCGTAGCAATCGGCTGCTCTCTTTTGAAGACTAGCTTAAGTCTAAAGGTAGGTGTTCAAACCCCTTTACATCTCATCTTTCTATATAGTAGTTAGTAATAGGGAAAATTACAGCTCGTTTGTTCCATACCCCAAAAGTTTGAAAAGTTTACTTGAACCACCCTTGCATTTTAAGATTATTACATCTAACCCCTATCCGTTAGTCCGTCACCATTTAGTGATGACATCATAGATTGAATAAATCATAAATGCCCAAACTACACTTTAATGGTAGTGACTAGACCCTTATACCCTTATAGTTTCAAGATTTAGGTGTATCAAGCAATATGGTCATGGTAAAGGGTGTGTATGAGTAATTTTTTGTTAGTAATAATTGTAGTAATGGACCTGGGTCTGAATGCCCCTTTCAAGCTCACTTCTTGACAACCCAGCCAACAAAATGAAATGGACAAGCATTTTGACAAAAGCCAAAGCCTAGCCCGGGTTCAGTCCGTGGCAAATTTCATGCTCAAAATTCAATGAATGATGAAAAAAAATGCAAATGGATGGGTCGGTCTAAGGAGAAGGAGTTGGGAACAAAGACTAATTAGCCAAGAGCGGAGAACTGAACTAGTCTGAGCCGATAGGCAGAGGGGTTGCACTAGTTTAAATAAGTGTGCCTACAACGTCTTGACCCCATTAACCTTGCACAATATTGTTCTCTTTTACTCATAGGCCTCAAGGCTTTAAAACGGATTTTACTATATTACGGAGGTTAAAGGTTATTAACTAATCCAATAATCTCTTCCTCAGTGATGTGAGACTAAAGTTTGCACACCCTCATCGATCTTCTCCCCTTTTGGCATAGAGTCTCCGTTGTGGCTCCACACACTGTCAAGGTCTACTTTGATACCATTTGTAATGCCCCAACCCCATTAACCTTGGCACAATATTGTCCTCTTTCGCTCATGGGCCTCAAGACTTTAAAAATCACTATGCCGTGTTAAAGAGGCTAGAGGTTTATTAATTAACCCAGTAATTTTTCCCTAATCGATGTGAGATTTTTGCACACCCTTATCGATCTACCAAATCTACTAATACTTACCGTATTCTTGATGGAGACATATCACCGATCTCCCAGGTGGATATGGTACTTATTGTATTCTTAGGTGTCACAAGGCCCATTACTGCCCCTTGTATGGGTCATTATTAGACCCCTCAGGGGGAACTAAAGGTCCAACAAATCCCAATTTCAAGGGATTAGAGAGGATCCAAGACCCTCATTAGAAAAGAGAACCATATTGGCCTTCTAGTTGGATTAACTTTACGCTTCATTTTGGTATCCTTCAGTCTGGCTTTGGATCTTTATCATTTTCTTTTCATTAGAATGAAAATCTTAATCCATCAAATCAGTTAAGGCCAACAAGTCCTAAACATGTACTAAGCCCATAACTTACAGCAGCGCTCCGATTTCGTGTTAGAAAAAGAAAAAGAAAAAAAAAAAAAAAATGAATTCAACAATAGGGTTCTTTTGATTAAATTGACTTGGAGAATTGTTAATCAGCCCCAAGATCCTTGGGCTAGTCATCAATATAGGTTCCCAATTCCTGTCCTTTTAATCAAGGTTACAACAATAGGTTTGTGACTTTGTTCTATTTATGTAGCTCATCTGATAGGTTGCTTTATATTAGAGGGTTAATGTCCGGTAATCAATGGAATTTGAATTTGATTTATATGGCTATCTTTAGATAATATTGATAGATCATGTATGTAATAAAATAATGGGACAATTTTATGCTTGTGAGGCCCCTGCGCCACAGACACAAGGACATACAATGACCATTGTGCCCCTGTCTAGGGTTGCATGCCCCTATGGGCACGAGGGGCCTCTTCTGAATAAAAAACACTTACACTAAAACTATGGGAGAAAGAAGATTGTCGGTCTGATGTTACCTACGTCAGTGAGCAAATCAATGATAGGACGTCCAAGAACATTTTCAATGTATGCGATGGGGCCAACGTAATCTTTTCGCACCTAATTGCCTTTGAATATAAAAAACACTAGACTGACAAGATTGCTTTTTCCAAAAACTATTGGAAAAATATGTAAATGACAAATGGTTTGCTGGGCAGACAAGCATGTTTCTGTAATTCATGGATAATTTGTTTATTTAATTTCCCACCCTAAGGCAATCAAACATCTCATTATTTTCGGTTAAACAAACATGGCCTTAAAATCTGGCAAGAGAAAAATCATGTCTGTAAATAATTGGAGAACACCGAGATCTGGGATCTCTCTGAGCAACGCAAAAGGCATGGCAGTCTTCTCCCCAAAATATCATGCGGGAATATGGAAGAAAAACATTAAGATATCTTTACGGCAAAGGTGGTCATTTTGATTCCAATCTGACGATAAGAAACCTTTCCATCATGAAAAAAATTTTTTTTTTCGAAATGTCGGTGCCATGGACTGATTTGGATGAATCGGTGTAACTTTTAATCACGCGAACTTTAGCAGCCACGTGGGCAATTAGAGAATCCCATTGTTTCGAAAAGAAAAACTGAATCCCATCCCATGATAACGTGATCTATGGGTTTTAGCCACCGTTTTAAAATTTTTCCCTTGGGGAAATCCTTGCGCCTAGAGTCTGGGGTCAGTCCCTGTTTTTTCAATGAGAGGGAAAATGATTCTTAATTTTATGTATGTTTTTTCATTTATTCACATTGGTTATCATGCACATGCAAGAATCATACTCTTCCACAGGAAAATTTTTTCGCTTTTTTCTTTTGACCAGGTAGCATTCTCTCGCTCTCTTTTTCTTTTTTTCAATGTCGAGACCGATCACCGCTGATCTTTTCATTTTATATCTCTTGAACATTGAGACTTCCCTTTCTCACTGGCTGGTTACGATCATCTTCTTTTATATATTACTTTCTTGGATAAAATGATTTTATTTGACCCGCATAAAAAGGGTTTTGTTCAACATATTATATGAAATGATATTGTGGAATTATGATTACTGAATAGAGAGTATATGATTTGGATTAACCACATATGCAATTAATTTGATAACCTAATTCAACCATGCATATATCCCTCATGAAGTGGCATGCATTCCATGTATGTCCACACCTGTTTGTGATAGTTCAGTCACAAGACTCACAACTATGTAGTGTTCCATATAGTCATAATTTTCAAAGTTTTGTTTTACCATTTAACAACTTTTGGTTAGGTTTAAATTTGATATGTGAACATTTTTATTTGCAAAATTTGAGTCCCAATTGAACTATCACATGCTAGATATTTGGGCCACCATGAAATCCTTACTATGTAGGCTAACTTTTTTTCCCTAATAAAACATCAATTATATATATATATATATATATATTTCATAAAAAAAAAAAATCAAATATGATAAGCTAGCGGATAACATTAATGGGGCACTGAATGAGGTATCATATAGGTAGGGAGTCATTTCAAAAAGAGAAAAAGAGAATTACACAGTAAGTGCTAACTTACCATATACTGACAATATACCCAACCTTTTTCCTTAATGGAATTATTGAAACCCGCAAAATTAATGAAGGTCTGATATTCTAGGAATCTGGTCAGATCAGCCTACTTCAGTTTGATTTTTGGATGACTGTTAGGTCAATAATTGATCATCCAATTACATGAACTCTAATGGTGAAAGGTCAAGATTAAAGAAACAAAAAAGTGCAGCATTCAAAATCCTTTCTCTAGTATTTTTATTTTTTTTATGATAGAAGGATTGTCAAGAATCAAGGTTGTTGGCATTTCATAATTTTATTTATTTATTTTTTTGGTAAAATATTTCATAAATTTTCACTTCATTACTTCATTACTTCATCCATAAGAACTTTTTTTTTTTTTCGGTTACGAAACCTCTTCCATACATAAAGGGTCCTCTCTAGAACATGCAATGAAGTAATGTATAAGAGTTCTTCTATTGCAAGTCCACAAATGCTGCCATGGTTAAAGTTAAACTTCCTCATTTTTTCAAACTTCAAAGTTAATCATAACCTTCCTTTTTGAAGCTTTTGCGCTTGTTAGGTCTTAATAAATCAACTAAACGCAAAGCATGACTATTGAATCACACATTCTTTTTGGGGCAATCTCCCTCGGCTAATGAATGACAAAGACAATCCACTCACACTATTGTCAATATAATATGTTGATGATTATGGACTCCATGGATTTACCAAGGAGCAGACAAATTTGAGTTGGCTAATTGTTTTGGAGCCAACTGGCTAAGAAATCAACACTCCAGGTGGCTGAGTGACTTTTCCTTAGGCCCTTTTTACAACCGGTTGGCTCAAATTGAATGAGAAAAGACTTGCACATCTTTCTGCAATAATCTAATCTCTCTTTCTCTTCTTTCCCGATGTTGAAAGGCTCTTAAATCTTAACCATGCACTCCTCAGCCCTGGCGCTCATAAACTTTAACAAAAACAAGAGAGACTAGCATAAAGGGAAGATTTATCTTTGGCACTTGCGATAAATGCAAATAAAATTAAGGAAAAAAGTTGGGTATCTTGTCAATAAATCATACGTTAATATCTATTGTGTCTCTCTTTTTCTTCCCTCTTTTATAATGACATCCTACCCCTCTTGTATGATACCTCATTTGGCGCCCTCTATTGGTGTTGTTCGCTAGTTTATTGTATATCGGGGGCATACCTAATCCTTTCCCTAAAATTAAAAATAATAATAATAAAAAAGATAAAATTTGTTGTAATTGATGAAAAATAAGTTGTAATCTTACTTTTTCTTACTCCTATTATTTAATTATTTATTATTTTTTTGTTTAAGGATAAATTTTATCATTCCACATAGACAATAACTGTTTTTGAAAATAAAATAATGATAAACCATTTTTTATTATTTTGAATATAATTTTATCCTAATTTAAATAATTTCTTAAAAATAAAATAAAGAACAATCAAAATTATATTATAACTTCTTAGTTCACCACCTTGGGGACAAAAAGCTGCACAAAAAATTAAAAAGTATTGCACTTGATTTAGGACAAAATGGAGTCGTGGAAAAGAATCTACACACCACACCAACAACAGTATAGAGAATGGTATCATATATATGAGACCCACATGCAAGGGGTCATATCAAGAGAGGGTATCCATGTGGACCCCTCATACCTGGAATCTACACTCCAATGTCGTTGGCTTTTTTTTGCCATTTGATTTATAACGAAAAAAATCTTGTTGTAATTAAAGTTGATGAAAAAGAAATTGCAACCATACTTTTTGCTCTTTTAGGATAAACCAATTTTTTTTTTTTTCAATGAATGTGTGAATCCTGTAATATCACATAAGATGATAACATTTCATAATGATCCACTTTCTTCTTGCATTGAAAACACAATTTTTTTTCCTTGACCTTAAAGAAATTTTAGGAACTTATAATAAAATAATAATAAGAACAAGAATACGACAAAGAGTAATCAAAAGAAGGTTACAACTTCTAAATTTCACCACTTTGATGACAAGAAGTTGCACTTTAGTATTATACTTTGCGAGAAAACTTGTCTTTTTCTTTTGGTAGGAGGAGAGGGCTTATCCTTTCCCAAAATGAGTGAATCATCGGAAAAATAAATATCAAGAACATGAAATTAATTTTCCTAATAAGGTTTGGACCACCACCTATATTTTATCAAATTTTTTTTTTTTGGTAAACCTTTATTTTATCAATTCTACTAAAAATATATTTATTTTATCAATCTTTCTAGTTATTAGACTTAAATTACGGCAAGGCTTACAAATGCAATCATTTGTTTATGCTGAGTCATGAATCACCAATATAATCTCATGACACGTCAACTGTCAAGTGAAAAACAGGAAATTTGGGAAACTATTACAGTCAAAAGCAACAAAAAGAATGGAGTCTGGGGGATGATTTTTAGCTTTGAGCTTCAAATAAAATATTGCGGTTTTACTGCAATTGAGTGTTTCCACTACAAAATTTGGAGTGCGAATAATTTTACCTGAAATAAAATAACATCTTTTAGGTTTCTTTGCAATGATTTCTATTTGTATTTATTAACTATTTTTAGAAATTATGAACCACATATAATATTCATTTGGTTACTATTCATAAAATAGATTATATAATAAGAAAATAGGTTTCAGTTTTCACCTTCAAATTTGAACTTCAAGCAGAAGAGATGATAGAATTTGGGGTTTTTTCTTTATTGTAAAAGTATAAAACATACTGAAGTTACTTATTTATCTTTGATTTTGAATAGTTTAGCACACGTGTTCATTTAAGGTAGCAAAAATCAACATAAATGATTTGTTGCTACAAATCACAAATATCTTGAGAGTAATTTGTGATTTGTGATTTATTATAAATAGAAATAGGAACTATAAATTATACCAAACACTTGTAAAAATAGAAATAAATCAAATAAATACAAATAGAAATCAAACCAAATAGAGCCTTAGAGTTTTCTCTCATTACAATATGAGGTAAAGATGCCGTTTCATAGGAAGAAAAAAATAACACAAGGACATTGAAGTAGACACAAAGATTAATTTCAATTCTTCGAAGACATTTGATTGAATTTAGACTATATATAGAAGGAAAAAAAAAAAGAAGAAAAATATATTATAATGGGCAAAGATTCTCTAAAAGGCAGCGTGGCCTTAAATTAACACAGGACAAATGAGACCAGACAAGCAAGTATCAATAGCAACGAGATTTTCTTTTTCATAAGGGTGAGATGATCATTTCATCACTATATCTGACTGTAAAAACCACGCTGCCACTTAAACTTCTTTTTCTATTATATAAAATAAAAATTATAATCAATTAACTATTGATTTATGTGGTTTTCGTTCTTCTCAATTTCAATTTTTATCCTTTTTTTGTCCTTTTCTTTTGTTAACTTCCAAACTTGGCCACCCAATGGTCCAAAAGCCGAATTACCATATTTTCTTTTTTGTTTTTCACTTGAAGTAGATGCGCAGGAAAGTAGTAGACAACTGGATCGTCATACGTAAGAAAGGATTTAGGCTTTGGACAAGGTCAACGTTTGAAATTTTTGTCCACCAATCACCTGCTGACAACTGGATCGTTACACATAGGATTAGAAGGGATTGGGGTGCTTGAGCATGCAGTGGAATGACAAGCTATAGGGATGGATACGTACGGTCAATTTTAAACTCTCCAACTGATTAAGTTATGTTGTCAGAGTCACGTCACAATGGATTCTTTATTTATTTATTTTTTTATACAGTGGATTCTCTCAAACGACATAATTTACGTGCAAATAAGATAAGGTCTTCTCCTCCCTACTCCGATGGCCCAACTACCCCCAAACTCCTTACAACACAAATGTGATTCATGAAGGTTGTAGAATGTGGCATACGAAAATAAAAGGAACATATGTTAGATCCTTACATTTATAAGCAGTAAATATGCGTAGAGAAAATCTATACTTGTATGTACATCTTAATGATAGTATATATTTGTTTTACATTTTATTATTTATTTATTTTGTCTTTCCTCACACTTTTTCACCTTCATGAAGGCATGTGAGGCCCTCAAATATAAGAATCAAAGGCATTTTCTTTTTCTTCATCAATGATTTGGCGGTGAAAAGATGCTTAAACACACAAGAAGCATGTAACTCCCTCCCCCTTCTCTCAATAAAGCTCTCCCTCAAGTATCTAATTTTTTCTTTCTTTATTGAATGAAAAATATATTAACAAAAATAATAGAGTACAAGCTAAGCCAAACTAGCTAACCAAAGGTGGGACCCAAAGCAACGGGAATTAAACATATTTGCAAAGAGGGTAATTTATAGTGCCACCCCCTATAGAATGCCACAATTATAAGACCACCCCCTCTGTTTTACCAAATTAGACTCAAACCCTTTACCGTCAGTCACTGTTAAGGAATATAGCATATATGTTGATGTCAGCAATTATATTTTATTTTAAATACCAAAATGCCCTTATTAAATATGAAGTACTAAAATACCCTTGAACTCTGTCCAAAGACTGAATGGATGGATCGAAGCATAGAAACTACTCGCCGCCATGACTTTTGAAAACCCAACCCTCAAATCTGCTAGCCTAAAATTTTTGATTTATCTGGAGGATAGATATGGAGAGTATTCAATCGATTCGATGCGAATAGTGATGGAAAGATCTCGTCAACCGAGCTCGGTAACGTTCTCAATGCGCTTGGCTCTGAATCTTCACCAGAGGAAATCTAACGTATGATGATAGAGATTGATACCGATGGTGATGGATATATTGACCTCAAACTCAAAGAGTTCGCCGATTTCTACCGTGGGCTTCCCTTAGTGCAATTATATATGATCATACTCAAAGGATCAGAAACCTCAACCTTGCGAATTCTTGCAATCTCCAAAAACCCAACCGGAAAGTGCCAATCCCAAACGGCAGACCGATGTTCCTCGCCAGCCAAAGAAACATTCTCGAGAACCAGCAATCCAGCATGAACGAAGGTAAAATTGAAATCAGAATTGAAACCCAGATATGCAGAAGCGATTGAGACAACTTTGCCACCATTCTCTCTTATAAAAGAATTCTGATTAACAATTTTTCCTGCGCAAAGGTTTTGTAGGAGTCAGAGAGGAAAAGAGAAGATGACGATGAGCCGAAGAAGTAGAAGAAGAGAGAAATCTTGAGAGTTGAATAATAGCAGGGAGAACGTGCTTGGAAGCTAGGTCAGAGCGGCCATAGTCAATTCGAGCATCTTCTGTGAGAATTTCTAGGGCTTCATCTAATCTATAAGAGTTTGCCATGGCGAGTACTCCGGTGGTGATGAATTAATCTCCATTACTAAAACCTGACGCAAAAGATTCTGTTGCATAGCGTAGTATTGGCCCATGTGAAAAGGATTTTCCTTCTCCATCCGGTGCAGACACTGTTGATGGTATGAAAGAGCTGAAAGATGCTTTTAATTTGTACGATAGGGATTAGAAGGGCTTGATGTTGGTGTCCAAGCTTCATCTGGTGTAATACCCTACTTCTTAAGCCCGGTCTGATTTCACGGTTGAACCGGTTTAACTATGCAGGACCCGAACCGGAGAGAGTTAGAGCGGGCTCCTTATGGACTATGATGGCAAGGGTGACCTTAAACACCGGCTGGCCCGACAAGTCCGAGCCAGTGCCAGAAGAGACGGGAGTACCCAAGCCGTGTACATGCACCTACCATAAGGTCATGTACGGATAAAGCATGTATTGTAGCCGTATATTAAGGTATATACGTATACTACATCGTATGCCAGGGGTGGGGTTCGCGCCGAGGCCCGAACTCTGTCAAAATCCCAAGTTTTGGCCCTCAGGTGGGCGGACAGGTGGGCGCACCCACCCACCTGAGTGACCTATCCATGTGAACTATTTAGTTATTTAAGAAGTATATATATAGCATTTATGATTTTCTTTTATTTTCATTTATAACACTCGTATGTTGGTGAGGATAGTTAAGAGGAGAGAGAAAAGAAAGGGAAGAAGAAGGGAAGAGAAGGATTTCAGTGGCGCCGAAGCTTGATCTTCCCATTTCGGCGCCGGAAGAGTGATCTTCAACTCTAGATCTACATTTAGAGGTAAGCAAAGTTGGGTTCCTTGAACATTCACCATACCCAAGCATAAACCCTTGATTCGAGTAGGGTTTCTTGAGATCTTGTAAATCCCCTTTGAAATGATGAATCTAAGGTTTAATAGATGATTTATGTGTTGATCTTGAAGGATTTGAAGAGGTATTGATAAGGTTGGAGAAGCATTATGGGTTTGAAGTGATTTTGAGGGTTTGAAGGTGTTCTTGAGTAAAGAAGGTAAGATGGTTTCCCATCACTTGAATCTAACCTAGATCTAGGTTAGAACCATCCTATAAGACATTGAAAGTGTGAAGAATGGGTTGGGAAAAGCCCCATTTGAATCCCTAAAGAATGGAGGAAGTTGGGAAGAAACAACAGTTTTTTCGCCAAGACCGGTGGGTAGGATTGGCGGGCCATCTGGCCCGCCTGTGAGCACCCACCTGAGAGGGCAGGGCCTTCGGGCACAACCGGCAGGCCAGACCAGTGGGCTAACCGGCGACCCACCCTACCCGCCGGTCTTAGCAGGGCCCCCTGGCCCAATCGGTGAGCCAGACCGGTAGGCCAACCGACGGGCCAACCTGCCCGCCAGTCCAAACCGGTGGGCCAGACAGCCCACCTGTCTGACCCACCAGAGTGGCCCCGAAGGTGATTTTTTCATCCGATTGGACCCAAATCGGACGTGCGACCTTCTTTTAACGTTATAAATATGATTTTGTCATCGGATCTCGTTAATTTTGATCCTAAAATGGTGAAGTACTAATCCCGCTCGATCATGTTAGGTTCACCAAATCCTACGCTTCTCGCACCGGATCTCACCCGTACCAAACGGGAATCCTTGTACACTACAGGTAAGTGGGGAGAGGACGTTTGACCTTGTTTCAAGGCATTGTTTGGTATTTATTTAATTTGTATCTAGTCTAGTCATGCCATCATGAAAATGTTATGTAGATTAGTCATCCTCACATTGTTATGCATGTGTGCTATGTTTACTTTCTAAATGCCAAGTGATGAGATGCTTATGTGATGAATGTTGACATCATTGTGCATGATGCATTGATAGACTAGATGCCGTAGTCGGCTTGGAAACGAATGCATTGGTGGCTCGTGGTATGGGACGCGGTGGCACTATGCAATCATACTATTGTCATATAGGAGCATGCGGTTTAGGATTTTCACCATCCCGTGCTACGATCCTTCCCAACAGGGGTTAATGTGTTAGGTTACCATTTGGGGGGAAGCAGTGGTCGCGGTTATCGGGTCACTGTGGCGGTTAGACATAACGTCTGGCAGGTCATTAGGACAGTCGGCAACCCCGATGGTATATTCAAGAGGGCCAATCGTACTGCTTTTAAATTGCTGGAGTCAGCACCTTTAATTTCAGTCATTTACATTTCTGTTGAGAGCTGGTGGTCGGCATGTTTTTACTTTTTCGAGTACTCACGGTGGGCCTTCTCCGACAGCCCTATGGGCGTATCGCGAGAGGGAGTTCGCGGCTCGTACCCGGAGTATACGCGCACTGTGGTTGTAGTAGCACTAAAACCAAAGACTTAGTAATGTTGATTAGGTGTATGTGATTTAAAATGAATTGCATGGCATGTAGTGCATATGATGTGTTGTGATGTGCGGACTGTTGTGTGTGGTCCACCTCTCTACTTGCTGAGCTAGTGAGCTCATTCCACGTGTGCACCCCCTTTTTAGATGATTTTACAGGTCATGCATCTGAGGAGCATGGGGTGGGTCCCACAGTCGAGTTTCCTGAAGAGGACTGGTGGACCCCTGAGNTATTGATATATATATATATATATCGGTACGTATCGGTGAGTATCGATACGTATTGGTGCTACGGTCATATAATGGCCAATATGGGTAATTTTTCAGAAAAAAAACGATTTTTTGAAGGGATTTTGTTCCAAAGTTGCTGTCAGCCATATTTCTCTCTAACTAAAGTGGAAATCAAGTTTGGGAACAAGGATTTTACATTTATGGGACAACTACAGACCTTGAATTCTTAGTACGATACCCTTAATTTAGTGTTTATGCATAATACATGTTATCAATAGCTTTTTTTAACAAATTCTTTATGCAAAAGTGTTTAAAAAAATGTTTCCTATCCATTTATGTGTGTATCTTTAGCGTATCTTAGTGTATCTCTGATACGATACGATACCCTTCGATACGTATCTTAATTTTGGCCGATCGATACAGCGACCGATACCGATACTTTAATCCTTGGGTGGATGTGATAGAGAGCATATAAGGCTCCATGTCCATAGGAAATATGCCACCAAAAACAGACCCAGTGGATCCGATGGGCTGTTTCCAATAGAGGTTCAGGGCAGTCTAACTATTTTGGGGCTTTTCGGCTTAGGCCCAATTGTCGGGATTTGTTCCATGGTGTTTGTAGGGGATGTTTCTAGCATCATTCTAAACCAAGAAAATTCTAATTCCATCGAGCCATTTGGGAGATACGTTGATTGAGCCATCAAAACCTTAGTTGGTCTTTCAGTATTACATATTGCTAGATCTCACCGGGCTTGGTTCGAGCTCGGCAACAACACTAGGAGAGTAGAAGACTCATCCTACAACCTTAAAATGGTTTGTACATAAAGATTCCATCCATACCTATCTCTACTACTTAGGTCGAAATGAAGAGAGAGAGTGGTATGGGAAGTTGTACTTACCTCCGGTAGTGATTCTGGCAACAAGGCTACAATTGGCACCAAGCTAGGCCTCCAACCCTCTCCTTCTTCCTCTTCTTCTTCCATCCTCTCCTCTTTCTCTCCTCTCCTATGTTGGGCACAAGGGAAATGAGGAAATGAATTCTCATTTCCCAACTTATAACTTAAGTGGGCCTTAGGGTTTGTTTGGTTTGGACCTCTTTTGAACCAATCAGGTTAAAATGAAATTCAGGGCACGAGGACTCACACATTTAGGTCTATAAGGTGCTCACATCATGAGAAAAATGTGGAGGATGATTTGGGATCATCCAAAGTCATTTACGATGTGGGTGGCGGGAACCACGGGCATCAGAACTTTGACAACAGCTTGTCAACCCACTGGAAATAGGCACTGGATCCAGCCCAGGCTGCTTCCGGTGGCTTATTTTCGGTGGTCAAGACAGTAAGCTATCTTGACAACTTGTTGTCCCAGGGTTGGTCTCGCACGAGTGGTTACCCTCAGACATGTTGAAGGCTTTTTAGCAATTTTGATTCGTGCCGGAAATCAAGTGTGAGGAGTCAGGTCACTTACGTCTGGGATCGAAAGGTATGAATCCCCTCCAGTTGGATAGGCACGCAATGCACAAACATGTGGGGTCATCTCATCCCTTCGGCAATGTGCAGCCACGAGCCAAAACCCAGTCGTACTTTTGATCTCCAATCTGAGGCCTGTCATAACAGTTCAAATTAGACTGGATTAGGGCATGGGTGTAACAAGTCGTACTCGGAATCAAAAATTTCATTCTTGAGAGAAGGAGTAACAGACTCGACATACAAGGACTCTAGACTCTCCTCAAGAGGGGAGGTTGACACAGAATCATAAACAACAGGCTCGACTACAGACTTGATAACTGGCTTGATGCTTTTGCCAGGGGTATTCAGGCAGGTTGACTCAATAGCATGAGAAAACTTAAAGTTTTCTCCAATGCTTGTCCAATTTAGGAGTGATTAGTGGCTTGATGGATGAGGAGGTGTGGCAAAGGGCCTACTTCTCCTTCTGAGAAAGTTTCTGCTACTTCTTTAAAGGCGCAATGGTTCTTCTGGATAGGTGCCCCCTTCTTCACGAATGAAAACTGGTCAATCTCATGCTCTTAAAAGTCTAACTTTTGGGAAGGTGAAGATTGGTAAAGACTTCTCAATCCTTTTTCTATGAAGTCTATCTTTTTCAGCCTGTTGAGGGATGCCATCCTGATGCCTCGGTCACATCTTTGACCACATTCATGAGACTTCCTATTGCAATTGGTTCAGGCCCAGTACATACAAACCATCATTCTCTTTGCTCTTCTTTGCTTTGTATACACACTTCTTCCTCTAAAAGGGCGAGGCTTAAGCTTATGTAGCTCTTGGGTTCTTGGCTCTCATAGGAGGGAGCAAATGAAGCCTTTCAAATCAATGGGAAGCAACAAACTCCAGGTGAGCCTTATCATCTTCTCCCATTCCCTCTTCAGGAGAACTCAAGGGCTTAGTGCCTCCTTTGATTGGATCAATGTTGTAGGATCACCAGAGGAAGACCCAGTCTCAATCAGTGCAATTTCTGCTATCCCAATGATGTAACTGTTTTGATCACTTTCATTGACCAGCATTTTCTGTTGTTCCACTTCGTGAGTCACCGAGTCGAACTCGTCTTGGAAAAATACTTCAAATCCTGGTTGTATTTTTGCGGCGGATTCATCAAACCATGGCTCCACGTTTCCACAAAAGGGGAAATCCTTTCTTTCTTTTACAAAATACCCATTGAGAGTAGGGTAGTAAGAGACAGAGATCTTCCTAGTCATCCTCAACACTTTCTGTCCTTTGGTGGTTAGAGGAGTGTACCCGAGACCATTCTTGCCTTTGTTCACTGCCAAATTAGGTTGCTTTAGAACTCCTTGACGATATTTTTCCAATCCTATGCTAGGTAAATACTACATATTCTTCATCATCTAATTCACTAGCGGACTCCAGATGGCTTCATAGTTAGCTGGGATTTCCTCCTTTGGCCCTTCTTTGGCAATGGCTCCACAAGTTGTATCTAATTCAAAACCACTTAGTTAGACCTCTTGGTCTTGTTCATCCCCATCTTCAATGTTGGCTAAAGTGTTAACCACTTCCAGATCTCCGGCTACTGTGACCACCTTTCCCTCATAAATGAACTTCATTTTTTTATGGAGACTAGAGGACACCACCTTCGCAGGATGTAACTAAGGTCTTCCCGAGAGCATGTTAAAGGTTGCCAGTATGTCAATGACTTAGAAATCAATATCAAACTTCACCAGGGCCAATCTTTACGACAAGGGTAATGATGCCAAGGATCTTCCTCTTGGTATTGTCATATGCTCATATGGTTTAGGTGGTCGACCTCATTTCTTCCAGGTTGATGCCAATACTCTTTTCCGACCTCAATGGTAGCACATTCAAAATAGACCCGTTGTCAACAAGAACCTGGGGAACCACTTTGTCAAGGCATTCTACTGTGATGTGGAGAGCTCGATTGTGCTGGGCTCCTTCAGGAAGCTCTGATTCTGAAAACATCAAGGATTGTACTGCATATGTTGCCCCTACTACATGTGCCAGATATGGCAAATTTATCTCGATCGGCACTTACACATTAGTAAGAGACTTCAAGACTACTTCATGGTGTGTGGGGGATGCCATCAACAATCCCCAAATTAAGATGTTTGCTTGGGACTTCTTGAGCCCAGACTGGATTCTTCGATTCTTTCTTCAAGCTACTAGTTCTGGCCTCATTAGCCCTTGGCTATTCTACTACTAGAGTCTTTCCCTTGTAGTCTTTCCCACTTCTAGTTTCCATCACGTTGATAGGTTTCTTTACAATAATTTTCATGGGATGGTAGTCTTCATCATCACTGTTTGTTAGGGTGATTATCCCTACCATAGAATCATCTTCTTCTTCTAATTCTCCTTCCCTGCTTGGGGTGGGAAGTTGGGGCCCTCCACAAATATCTACAGCCCTAGCTCGTAGCTTCTTGACTGCATTGGAAAGCTGTAGGAATGCAGCGTCTACCGCCTCTGTGAAAGTGTCATCTGGCCCTATTTCTTCTAGATCATCTAACTACTCATGGTAGTAACGATCATTGACAGTTACTTCACCCAGGATGTTGTCAATTTCTTCCACCCTCTCCTGCATTCTCAATGTGTTAGAGTATACTTCACAGAACTTTTCCTCCATCTCTAATACAGATTAGGGTTCATCCAAATAAACTTGCATCGGCTCTTTAGATCCTTCATCACTTCCTAAATCTGATGTAGAATCATCTCCTCCCATACAGAGGGAAGGGTAAATGCCACCTGTCGAATCAGCTATTAAATCATCACCACCAATAGCATAGACTAAGAAACATGTCGGATGTTCTGGTGAATAGTATTCTGACTCATCATCATAATCATTGTACCCAAGCCCTAGGTCGTCATCCCAGTCTGGATACTCATCATCTTCCTAAGATTCAGAGTCATCTCCATCCTTCTCATCTTCATTCCCGTCCTCATCATCATCGTCATTATCTTTTTCTTCACTGATTTCCCCCTCACTTGGTTCTTCATCAGATTCTTCTAGACCATCAAATTCTTCGGCATCCAAACGATCGTAATATTCAGAGCATATGGACCGAAAGATTTCCATAAGGTTGGCCTTGACATCAATGGCTTGAAGTTGGACCAGTCCTGACTCATCATTCTCTATGTCACTCCCTATGTGGATTAGGGAGATATGTTCCTTAACCTGTTCCCCTATGGCCAATGCAGTTATTGCTTTGAGAAGATCAATTGTAACCTCTTCAGTTACCTCTGGATCATCCTCTGAAGATATAACAGGCTGAATTAGAGGAGTGGGATCACCTTCTTGGTCTCCCCTAATACATTCACTGACCCTGTTGATGAGGTCATTTTAGGGGAACTCGGTAGTGCAAGCATATCCTTCCAATCGTACCGTTTCGTCCATCCTTCCTTTGGGTTATACGCCGAACCTTGAGAATGGGATTGGTATGAGGGTGATGAGGGATATGAAGTGGGATTGTATGAAGATGAAGTGATATAAGAGGTAGGATGTGAAGATTGGGGGTGATAGGATGAAGAGGTTTCTCCACTTTGATGGTGGGGGAAAAGTTGATGATATGGCAGAGGCTGATAATATGGTGAAGGTGGAAGGTATGGTGGGGGTTGGTAATATGGTGTTGTGGACTTTCTATTGATGAGGAAGGATAAAAGGTGGGTGTCTGATTTTCTGATTCTTCTTCTGATGATTCTCCTCTTCTAGGAGTCCTTATGATTCCAACCCTTTGACTAATGATTTTCCTATAAACTTGGGCATTCATATGATTCTTTTGAACTCTAGGTATAATGAGTTGAGTGGGATCACTCTCTGAAGTTTCTTTATCCAGATTGTTCACATGATCAGAGAGTGGATTGGTATTGACATTAGGAAGCTATTTGACCTTGACCTCGACCTCAATGGTTCCATTGTCTATCAAGTCCTGAATCGCATGCTGCAAACCTATGCATCTTTCAATGTTGTGCCCCTTCTGAGCATGGTAGACACAATATTCATGATCCCTCTACTAAGCTGGAGGAGGGTTGCTGATCACTCTTAGAGTCACTGTCCAAGCAATCCTTGCTTCTTTAATTTCTCATATACGACCATTACGGGCATTCCCAAATTAGAAAACTGCCTTCTTGGGCGAGGGGGCCTTTTGGGCGGGTGCATCTACTTGTATTATAAAGGGCTATGAAGGAGTGGCTAGTGAGACTAACTGTTGAACTACACTCACTATAGTAGTTTTTGGACTCTTTCCCCATCCGACTCGAGTGTTCTTGCTTGCATCTTGGGAGGACCCTTGATACTGGGTCACTCTCAAAATTCTATTCTCCACACGTGTTCCGATGGCTCATAAGGCATCAAAAGTTTGCAAATACTGATAGTAAAGAACATCATAATAGGGCTTCGACAGGTTTTCTATCAACATCTCCACTTGCTCTGCTTCTGAAGGCTAATATGCCATCTTAGCGGCCTTATCTCTAGACCTCATCAAGAAGGTGGTGAATCCTTCTCTAGGCTGCTGGCTCAAAGTCTCAAGTTCTCATCACTTCACATCCACTTCGGTATTGGATGAGTACTGTTTGGTGAAGGCTTTCACCACCGTCGCCCAATTCTGAGTTTGGGATGACTCCAACTGTGTGAGCCACCTTAGTGCTGGCCCTAATAGGGTTAGCATGAAGGCTTGCCCCCATCTGGTTATCTTCCAGTTGCCACGACTTGGTGATGCTGAGGAAGACTTTGAGGTGAGCCTTAGGGTCTCCTGACCCATCAAACCTATCATTCTGCCATTTAAATTTTTTTGGAATTCTTACCCAAGAAAAGAAACTCATTTCCTTTGAATCCACTGCTTGGCCTTCTAAGCTTTTTCCCGCTCAAATAATGTTCTCCAACTTCACTAACTACTCTCTGAGTTTCCTTTCTTTCTCCATATCTAGAGGCTCAATGCGGACGTGTGTTACAAATTCCTCTTCTTCATCTTCAATCACCACCTTGGGAGGAGGAACCCTGGAATAGGCCCCTCGCTGACCATTTAGATGGGTAGGTGAAGATCATATTTGACCAGTTGGTCTGACATGCTCGGGTTCTCCTGAGTCAACTTGAGAAGAGTTCCCGCGATGACCTGTACCTCCATTCTATTCCACATCTCCTGTAGTCATTGCTGATTCATTCCTGGGATAAGCTCTGGGAGGGTTCTAAAGTGTATGCAATATCTAAGCTATCCCTCTCTTGACTTCAGCCATTTCTGTTTGCAAGGTCTCGACAGGATGGATCTAGGCCTATTCGGGTGATTTAGAGTCATGTGGATCCATACTAACTGGGCTGTAATCACTTGGTGGTAGACAATCTCGAGGAGACGATGAAGGTGACACTGGACTTAGGCAAGTCAACCAATTACCCTGACGCGTCTAAAGGGACCACGGAGAATACTTGAGGTGTGGAATTATGCTTGAACCAAAAGTGGCTTATTTTAGGATTCTTGAATTCCCAACCCCTTGTTCACACATTCACTAGATTAACAATCAATGATCCATCCAAAGTTAGTCCGCTTAATGATAGGGGTGGATAGGATTTGATGCCCCTAGTCCACCCAATGTCATAAGTGGGAGATTTATACAAATGGCTTATCGAGAATATTCCCATAAGACATTCCATGTAATAAAGTCGTACTTTCCTTATTCTTTTTCCCACTAGGTGTTCTTCCTCCTAATTTTCTCGAGACTTCTCAGGACTTGACGTGACTCTGATGGGATTACCCCTGAGTCACGTATCTGGACTTTTTCCTTAAGGCGGAGGGACACCTTTTATCTGAAACCCAATTAGGAAAGTAATTCTTTATGACAAAAATATAATATAGGAATATTCCTTTTCAAGACAGCAAACAAGTTCTACAGTTAGCTTGTGGCACTCCTGACTTCTTCATCTATTTTCTACATGATGCAAGCATGTGATGGATGCAATAGGACCGAAAAGGCTTCCTTGACAGGATCTATATACGAAAGGTACATGATCCTTTTAATATATCCATAGGTATGAGATCAAGGGGGTGACTTCCTTGCCCATTACTTGTGACTACACACGAGGTTAAGCAATTGGCCATGGGGTGATGGAACCATGAGTGATTGTGTGAAAAAGTGTAATATAGGATAACCATCATTTGATCTCAGAATACCGTAAAGTGCACAGACCTCCTCGAGGGTGCTGGCACAAATACGGACATGCTCGCCTTTTGATGACGCATTCGATCTCAGAATGTCATAAAGTGCACGAACCTCCCCGAGAGTGTTGGCATAAATACAACATCCATATTGTTTGACAATACTTTCCATTCTTGTACAAGAAGCGGGTATCATTTGCTCTCAGAGTACTCTCTATGACATGTGTTAACCTCTCTGAGGGTGCAGGCATAACAGGGAGTCCCTTGCTAAATGTTTTCACTTCGAGCATGATGCAAGATGCGGTTAGCGAATACAATTACAAACATAGGGTTAACCAAACATACTTTTGAACAAATATGGTGGTGGAATATGTTCTCACATCCCGACCTTTCTCCTCTCTCCTTCTCTTTCATTTGAGGGGAGGGGTTCGTGTCGTGTGTGCTTTGCTTACAATGTCACACCCCGTTCGCACTGAACCGGAGCGGTGACCGAGTTAACACCGGTTAACCCAAACCTGCCAGGATCATCAGATACTGTATTCCACCACAGCATACACACACTAACATCAACTCATCAAATCAGTGGAAGACTAAGTTTTACCTGTAATAATTCCCATATACCTGATACCCAAATGGCGATACCATAATTATATACATTTGGGCCCGAAGGCATGATATATACACAAAAAGAATAAAGTTCAAATATCAAGTATATACAAAAATTTGTCAAAATCATCAGAGTACACAGCTCGGCTCGGTAGTGGAACTCAACACGACCTCAAAACTGCTGTCCCGCAGCGCAGCTCTCGCACGCGTAGTCTACGCCATGCTCAAACTCATCAGGGGTCCACCAGTCCTCTCCAGGAAACTCGACTGTGGGACCCACCCCCCGCTCCTCAGGTGCATGACCTGCAAAATCATCTAAAAAGGGGTGTACACGTGGAATGAGCTCACTAGCTCAGTAAGTAGAGAGGTGGACCACACACAACAGTCCACACATCACAACACATCATATGCACTACATGCCATGCAAGTCATTTTAAATCACATACACCTAATCAGCATTACTAAGTCCTTGGTTTTAGTGCTACTACAACCACAGTGCGCGTATACTCCGGGTACGAGCCGCGAACTCTCTCCCGCGATACGCCCATAGGGCTGTTGGAGAAGGCCCACCGTGAGTACTCGGAAAAATAAAGACAATGCCGTCCACCGGCTCTCAACAGAAATGTAAATAAATTAAATGACAGTGCTGACTCCAGCAATTTAAAAGCAGTACGATTGGCCCTCTTGAAATACCACCGGGGTTGCCGACTGTCCTACATGACTCGCCGGGCGTAATGCCTAACCGCCACAGTGTCCGACAACCGCGACCCCTGCTTCCCCCCAAATGGCAACCCAACACCTCAACCCCTGTTGGGAAGGGTCGCAGCACGGGATGGTGAGAATCCTAATACCGCATGCTCCTATATGCAGTACGACTGCATAGTGCCTCCGTGTCCCATACCACGGGCCACCAATGCATTCGTTTCCAAGTCGACCACGGCATCTAGTCTATCAATGCATTATGCTCCATGATGTCCACATTCAACATATAAACATCTCATCCAAATGGCATTTGAAAAGTAAACATAGCATATATGCACATCAATGAGTGGAATGACTAATCTATATAGCATATTCATGATGACATGACTAAATTAGATATAGTTATATGAATGCCAAACAAATGCCTTGAAATAGGCCAAACGTCCTCACTCTCCACTTACCTGTAGCGTACACGAAGTCTCGTTCGGTACGGGCGAGATCCAGAGCGAATCGGGTATGATTTGGTGAACCTAACATAATTAAGCGGGGTTAGTACTTCACCATTTTAGAATCAAAATTAATGAAATCCGACTTCAAAATCGTGTTTAGAACGTCGAAAGAAGGTCACACGTCCGATTTGGGCTCAATCGGACCCCCGGATCACCCTCGGGGCCACACGGGTGGGTGCCAGACAGGTGGGTAGGGACCCACCGGTCCAACCCGCCGGTTTGGGACCGGCGGGTATGGACCCGCCGGTAGGACCCGCCGGTCCTACCCGCCGGTTTGGCCAGAACCCTCTGGTCCTCTCGGGTGGGTGTCTCAGGCGGGTAGGGACCCGCCGGTTGCACCCGCCGGTTTTGGCGGAAAAACCCCAGTTTCTTCTCCATTTCCTCCATTCCTTGGGGATCCAAATAGGGCTTTTCCCAACCCATTCTTCACACCTTTAGAGTCCTATGGGATGGTTCTAGCTTAGATCTAAGTTAGATTCGAGTGAGGGGAACCATCTTACCTTCTTTGCTCAAGAATGACTCCAAACACTTCAAAACACTTCCAACTCACAATGCTCCTTCTATCTTGTCAATAACTCTTCAAATCCTTCAAGATCAACACAATAATCATCTATTAAACCTTAGATTCAACATTTCAAAGGGTGTTTACAAGATCTTGAGAAACCATACACGAATCAAGGGTTTAAAGCGTGGGTATGGTTAATGTTCATAAAACCCAGCTTTTCTTACCTCCAACTGTAGATCTCGAGTTGAAGATTACTCCTCCGGCACCGGAATGGCGAGATCGAGCTCCGGCGCCGCTGAAATCTTCCCTTTCTTCCTCTTCCTTTCTTCTTCCCTTTCTTTTTCTCTCTCCTCTGTACTTTTCTCCCAAACGTACGGGGGAAATAAAAAGGAAAAGAAGGAAATCATAAGGTCTTATATACTATTCCTAATTAAGTGAATAGTGTCGGATGGGTCACTCAGGTGGGTGGGGTACCCACCGGTCCTACCCATCCGAGAGTCAAAACTTGGGATTTTGACCGGGCTCTGACCTCGGCTCGGACCCTACCCCAAGCATACAATGTAGCATACGTACATAATCTTAAAATACGGATATAATACCTGTTCTATCCGTACATAGCCTTATGGTAGGTGCACGTACACGGTTTGGGTACTCCCGTCTCTTCTGGCACTGGCTCTGACTTGTCGGGCCAGCCGGTGTTTAAGGTCACCCGTGCCATCATAGCCCATAAGGAACCCGCTCTAACATCCTCTGGCTCGGTTCCTGCATGGTTCAACCGGTTCAACCGCGAAATCAGACCGGGTTTAAGAAGCGGGTTATTACATTACCCCCCCCCTTCTGAAAAATTTCGTCCTCGAAATTGCGTACCTGGTTGATCAAAAAGATGAGGGTACTTGGCTCGCATTTCATCTTCTACCTCCCAAGATGCTTCTTCAAGTGAATGACCAGCCCATCGCACCTTTACATAGGAAATGGAGCGGTTGCGAAGGGTTTTCACCTTTCGGTCCAAAATTTCAGCTGGCTGCTCTGTATAGGTCATATCAGCTTCTAGGTACCCTGGTTCCACGGGTAGTACATGAGATGGATCATGCACGTACTTCTTCAGCATGGATATATGGAATACATTGTGAACGTTTCCAAGCGAAGGTGGCAGAGCAAGCATGTAGGCTACTGAGCCAACCCGGGACAAGATCTCAAATGGTCCCACGTATCTTGGGCTCAACTTCCCCTTTCTGTGAAACCTTTGCAAACCTTTAGTAGGAGAGATCTTGAGAAATACCTTTTCTCCTGGCTGAAATTCAATCTCCTTCCTGCGGGTGTCTGCATAGCTCTTTTGACGGGACTGAGCTGCTTTAATCCGTTCTCTAATAACGTCGACTTTGTCACAAGTCATCTGGATCATCTCAGGTCCTAACATTCGACGTTCACCTACCTCATCCCAATACAAAGGAGTTCTGCACTTTCTGCCATACAACGCCTCATATGGAGCCATCCCAATTGTAGCTTGGTAACTATTATTATATGCAAACTCCATAAGAGGTATATATTCTTCCCAGCTGCCACTCATCTCCATTGCACATGCCCTGAGCATGTCCTCTAATATCTGTATGGTTCGCTCCGACTGACCGTCCGTCTGTGGGTGAAAAGCTGTACTCAAGTTCAGTTGCGATCCCAAGGCACGCTGCAGGCTTTTCCAAAATCTGGAAGTGAACCTTGGGTCCCTATCTGAAACAATGCTCACTGGCACTCCATGTAGACGCACTATGTTGTCCATGTAAAGTTGTGCTAGTTTGGTCATGGAGAACTTGGTCTTGATAGGAATGAAATGAGCAGTCTTGGTAAGCCGATCCACAATCACCCATATCGCATCCATTCCCTTAGGTGTACCTGGTAGTCCGGTGACGAAGTCCATTGTAATACTTTCCCACTTCCATTCTGGTACTGGGAGTGGCTGAAGGGTACCATAAGGTCGATGCCTCTCAGCTTTCACCTTCTGGCAGGTAAGACAAGTCGCCACATACAAGGCTATGGTGACTTTCATGCTTGGCCACCAGTAACTCTGTTTGAGGTCTTTGTACATTTTGGTACTTCCTGGGTGGAGTGAGTACTCGGAGCTGTGTGCTTCTCTCACGATTTTATCCTGTATATCCAAATCATCGGGTACACACAATCTGTCTCGAAACATCAATGCCCCATCACTGGCTAAAGTAAAATCTGGGTCGTTCATTGTTTGGTCTTGAACCTTAACTCTGATCCGCTGTAATTCAGGATCCAAAGGTTGCTTCATTATCACCTCTTGCCTAATTGCCGGATGCACTTGTAGAGCCGATAAGGATACCGTCAACCATTTAAGGTTTTCTGGTTGAGGTTCAAGCTCTAAGGTTGCCCCTTCATACAAGAGGGTTTTCGTCCATTAGCATCGCCTCTTGCACAAGTGGTGAGCTGACTGCTAAGTATGAGAGCGACACAGTCCGTGTCTTCCGACTCAATGCATCTGCCACTACATTAGCCTTGCCGGGATTATACTGAATATCGCAGTCATAATCCTTCATGAGTTCAAGCCATCTTCTCTGTCTCATGTTCAAATCCTTCTGGGTGAAGAAGTATTTCAGGCTTTTGTGGTCACTGTATATCTCACACTTCTCCCCATACAAATAATGTCGCCAGATCTTAAGGGCAAAAATGACTGCAGCTAGTTCCAAGTCATGAGTGGGGTAATTCTTCTCATATTCCTTTAGTTGTCGGGATGCATACGCTATTACCTTCCCGCGTTGCATGAGAACACAACCCAACCCAACTTTGGAAGCATCGGTATAGACCGTCATTCCACCTGTGCCTTCAGGAATAGTCAGCACAGGGGCAGTCACCAACTTTTCTTTCAATTCCTGGAAGCTCTTCTCACATTCCTCTGCCCAGTCGAATTTCACACCCTTTTTAGTCAACTTGGTCATTGGTGCTGAGATCCGAGCAAAATTCTCGATGAAACGCCGGTAGTATCTAGCCAAACCCAAGAAGCTTCTAATTTCAGTAACATTCTTGGGGCTTTCCCATTCCACTACTGCTTTCACCTTAGCAGGATCTACTTCGATTCCGGCTTTAGACACTACGTGCCCCAGGAATCCAACTTGTTCAAGCCAGAATTCACACTTGCTGTACTTGGCAAACAACTGTTGATCTCTCAACCTCTGTAACACCATTCTCAAGTGTTGAGTGTGCTCCTCCTCGGTCTTGGAGTAGATCAAGATATCGTCAATAAAAATAATTACCCATTTGTCGAGCACATCCTGAAATACTCGATTCATTAGATCCATGAATGCTGTCGGCGCATTGGTTAACCCGAAGGACAACACTAGGAACTCACTACTCTTTATCTTGAGCTGATAATAGCCGGACCGAAGGTCTATCTTCGAAAATACCCTGGCTCCTTGCAACTGATCAAATAAATCATCAATGCGTGGCAATGGATACCGGTTCTTAATGGTTAGCTTATTCAACTCCCGGTAATCTATGCGCATACGCAAACTACCATCCTTCTTCTTGACGAATAACATCGGGGCACCCCAAGGTGAAACACTTGGGCGAATGAACCCCTTTTCCAATAGTTCCTGCAACTGCATCTGCAACTCCTTCAATTCAGCTGGTGCCATCCTATATGGAGCCTTAGATACTGGAGCTGCTCCAGGAGTCAAGTCTATGGCAAACTCCAACTCCCTATCAGGTGGTAAATGCATCAGATCATCTGGGAAAACATCAAGAAACTCTTTAACCACCTTTACTTCTTCTAGAGGTGTAACTCTTGCATCAACATCGAGTACCGAGGCTATGAAACCCTGACATCCACTTTCTAGTAACTTTACCGCTTGGAGAGCGGAGACAAGGACTTTCCTCTCCCTTTTCATTGTATCTGCTCGGTATACCCACTCTTTCCCTTCTTCATCTGTTACCTTAATCAGCCTTTCCGCACAGATCACATTAGCTCGATGAGCCGACAACCAATCCATACCCAATATAACATCGAAATTCTGCATATTGAATTTAATAAGTTGTGCTTCGAAGTTCTTCCCACTAATCTCCACCGGGCATGGCCCATACACTTCCTTCAACTGTGCAATTTTACCAGTAGGCATACTAACAATCATTCCATGATCCAGGATTCTGGGTGACATCCCAAGCTTCCCTACAAATCTCTTAGATGCGAATGAATGAGTAGCTCCTGAATCAAATAAAACATAGGCTGGTATGCCCGATATGGGTAGGATACCTAGTATAACAATGTATATAATTTCAGCAGGTTATCAATATTAATCATAATGAACTTCTTAATTTAAAATGTACCTGCTACAACTTCTGTACTAGCCTCAGCTTCCTCGGCTGATAGGGCATACATCCTTCCCTGCGGTTGACTACCTCGAGGTAAGGGAGGTCGGTACGCAGAGGGCTGACTGGAGGGCAAGGCTGGTCGAGCCCGACAGTCTTTCGCATAATGCCCATAGGAATGGCAGTTGAAGCAACGAATCTGAGACGTCGGAACTGGAGCGGGGCCCCTCTGCACTTGACCCGTTGTAGATGGAGGTCGAGGTGGCCTTGGAGCTGTAGGTGCCACACTAGTGTTCGGGCGAAAAGAGGTAGAACCCGAACCACCAACTGGCCTAGGAGGGTAGCCAGGTGGCCTATAGGGCTGCCTGTACATAGGCCCAGAACTGTATAATCCGCGGTAAGCCTTGGAGGAATTCCCCGCATCTGGGAATGGATTTGTTCTCTTCCACAGTCCAGGAGTGAGGGACTGTTCACCCTTCTGCTTATCTTCCATTGTTTTGGCCTTCTGTACAATCTGGCCATAATCGGTCAAATCCAGGACTTCAAGCACAGACCCAATAGATGCTTTCAGGCCTTTTAGGAACCTTGCTGCCTTCTCTTCAGCTGTTCGCATATGCCTTGGGGCAAAATGGAACAAACTTTTGAATTGTTGCTGATACTCAAGGACAGTCTTACCTCCTTGAGTTAAGGCCATGAACTCAATCTCCTTCCGGTCTCTGAAACTGCGCGGATAGTGGTTATCCAAGAACAACTCCTTGAACTGCTCCCAAGTAGGTTCTGGATGAGCAGCCATCAATATAGGCTTGGAGGCTTGCCACCAAGAATTTGCCTCTTTCTTGAGTTGCAACCCAGCACAAATAAGTTTCTGGGCATCCATGCACTCAAGCACCTCAAATATCTTCTCTAATTCTTGGATCCATTGATCCGGTTCCAGAGGATCACTCCCCACCTTAGAGAATACTGGTGGTAAGTTCCTCTTGAACGACTCCACTACCCTTGACGTATTACTCGTCGCCGGGAAGTTAGGAGCATAGACAGGATAGTAGGGGTATGGAGGAGGCATCCCATGCTGAGGAATACCGAATGGTGGGTTTGGAGGTGTACCCACCACTTGCGGTCCCGTTCCCGACCCTACAGGTGGGTCCTGCGGAGTGAGTACCCGGGGAGGTTGACCCGGTTGAGAAAAATCCAACTGTTGCTGGATGGCAGTCATAAATGCTTGCTGCTGCTGAAGCATTTGTTGCTGAAAAGCTTGTTGGGACTGCTGGATTATTGTAGCAACATCTCCCGGTGTAATGACCGGAGGAGGGTCCGGAAGTGTAGTCATAGGTGGGTTCCCATGTGCCCCACCCTGACCAAGGGTCTCTTGAGGTAGTGGAGGTGAGGTATGCCTCACAGAACGGGACCCCCTAGGATTTTGTGGTCGACCGACCCGACGAGGACCCCGCGAGGTACCTCGGGCATTACTACCGGATCTAATACGTACCATCGTATCCTGGTACCTGGAACACATCACACACCATATTGATTAAACACCATAGAATTGATTTAGGCACACAATCATATGCCATTACATGAGGTGTTGTAGTGTATGATAGCCTGTAAATAATCATAGCTCAATTCCATGATACAGGCAAAGTCCACAGCATACATGCCAATGGTCCCACTTGACCATAGCATACTAATCATAGGAATACATCCAATAGTGAAAATCAATGTAATCATGCTAGGAGGAGAGAAGGGAAACAAGAAAAGAAGGAAAATTTTCAAAATTTTCAAAATTTTCCCAACTGTCATAACCGGTGGGATGAACCGACGGGTAAGAGCCCGCCGGTTATACCCGCCGGTCTTCACTGCCCTAACCAGCGGGTGGCACCGGCGGGTAGGAGCCCGCCGGTTATACCCGCCGGTCTTGCCCGTGTTAAAACACGAACAGGGCCCTACAGGCCCTGTTCAGTCTTGTCTCTTTCCCCATCTCCTTTCTCTCACTTCCTGTCTCTTTTGGCCGATCTTGGAGGTCTCCTTGGCGCTTCTACTCGCGAGTTCACTCACCCACTCGGCACTTTTAGAGGAGAGTCAACTCATCTTCATTCAAGTAAGTTCCTCTTCTTCTCTTTTTCCAGAATTTCCATTTGGGTGAAATGCATGAATAGGGTTTACTTTCTAGGCTTCCTTTCCCTATTTTTCACCATATAATAGTCTTTCCATGTGTTTATGATGATTCTACTGTAGTCATTCGTAGTTTATAGGAATTTTTTTCTTCATTTGGGGAAAAACCCCAATTTGTGCCCTAGGTTTCCAAATTTTGGGGTTTCTTAAATTTTTGATCCTTTTCTCCAATTAATGATTCCATTGTGATGCATTTCACTTGCTTTGTGCTTAACATGCTTTATTTTGCGTAGATTATCCATTATGCTTGGAATCCCCATGTTTTCCCATGAAAATCCCTATTTTTGGCATTGATTTCCTTGATTTTCATTCATACTTGTATTGATAGAACTCCATAGTCTATTTGGGTATGTTCCTACACTTTCATGATCCCGTTACTACGGCATTTTGCTCTAGACCTAGGGTTTCAAGCTATTCTCCATTATGTTCAAATTTGCACAATGGGCTTGAATTCCCTCCTTCTATTTATGCTTATTGCTTTTGCTGTCATCCTGCTGTTTTGGCGTGTTTCTATGCGTCGTCAACTACCGTTCATCCTGTCATAGGTTTCCTATCGTCCTTAGATTGTTGCCGTTTCCATTTTGCATGAATTGGTTTTGGATTTCCCCTTCTTAATGCTGCTGTCCTTTTCTTGCTGTACTAATCCCTACTTCTTTTTCTTATTGCCAGGATGTCGTCACGCACCGGTAAGGGACCATCTTCCTCTGGCGTTCGACGCAAGACCACCGCTTCTAAGCGGAAGAGTGCGGAGACCAGCTCTTCAGCTCCTCGCACAGGGAGACCTGCACCTGCCCAGTCTGACCCTACAGACTATGATGAGGAGCACTTCCTCAGTGCAGAGGCCGCAGCCAACTGGCCCAACTTCCTGAAGGGGTCAGTGTTGATGGAGAAGACCGTGGTAGTCGAGGACTTCCACAAGGCTAAGCTTCAGGAGAGGTTCTCAGCACTGGGCTGGGACTCTATTCTTCAGGTGGACCGACCATGCTACGAGCAGCTCGTCCGTCGGTTCTACTGTAACCTGGAGGTGTCATATCCGTATGGGGAGTTCACCATCAGCAGCTTGGTGAAGGGAGTGGATATCCAGCTGACGGTAGGCACCTTGGCCAGCATCTTGGGTATATCGGCGGTGGGACACCGATACTACAGTCCCCCCAGGGGTAGGCCTCAGGGACCGTTCATGAGCATGGAGACACCGGACTTCATCTACGAGACCATCTGCGGCAGCAGCAGTCGACCGGAGTCCGAGACATCCTTCTACCCTGAGGTCCGCCTCTTCGCCCGGTTGATCCAGTTCAACCTGCTCCCCAGAGGAGGTCATCGGAACCAGGTAGGTTTCATGACGGCTTTTATTGCATTTTGTATCTTCACGGCCGCAGAGGGAGGCGGCGAGCACTTGTGCCTTCCCTATATTATTCTCAGAACGATGGAGCACCACACTTCCCACCCAGAGGATGGAGGATTCCCTTACGGCAGGATCCTCACTAGGATTTTCGAGTTCTTCGGGGTGGATCTGAGCGGTGAGGAGGGGAAGACTCCGGCTGATAGGTTCGACCGGAGAAACCTCTTGAAGATGGGTCTTCAGACCCTCATGGATTCACCTCCTAGATCAGGAACTCAGAGAGGTAGGGGTAGGAGGGCTGCCCCTATAGAGGATGTCCTCATGGAGGAGGAGTCCAGTGAGGAGGATGAGGACTACGTTCCTCAGGACGAGGAGGAGGATCTGATGGGAGGTGGCATCCCTGAGGAGGTGCCTCAGGAGTCGAGAGGTCCTGGCCCTAGTTCTTCCAGAGCTGCAGCCTCACCATCTGGGAGTGGTGCCTACGACTACGAGGGCCAGACAGCCTCCATGCGGGCCTTGCAGGATGGCCAGGTTCAGATACTGAGGCGGCTGGACGAGATTGTCTCCAGGCAGGCCACCTTGGAGGAGTCCTTCCTTAGGCTGGGTCAGGACTTGGACACCAGGTCCAACGCTATCTCAACAGACTATGGCCGGCTTCGGAGGGAGGTACGGCTGGTGAACGCGAGGTTCGATTATTACGATCACCGCTTCGACGTCAACTCCAGGCCTCCGGCGAACGTGGTGATCATCGATGACGATGACGACGACCAGTGAGGGCTTGGCTTCCCCACCCAGCTGTTCATCCATTTTCTCTTTTTTTTTTGTAAACATTGTATATTTATTCATTTGTTCTCACTTCCTTGTATATGTATTGTAACTGGTTCATTTATGGAATAAAATATCTTTAGATAGTGGATTTTTGTGGTGTTTTCATATGTGGAGTACCTGTGTGGTTTTGTGGTTATGTGATTTTTCTTCTATCTGTGCTCTTTGTTATATTATTATCTGTTGTTTATCAGGTTTTGTGTAAAATTTTTGGAAATCCCACTTTACGCCGTTATGCTGCCGAAATTTCGTCGAAATAGTACTTTATAGGTTATAGTTCCAATCTAATTACCTTTTATCTACACTCACGCATGCCATGAATGCAACTTATAATATAACTCCATTTTATACTTTCTTTCTTTGACTTTTAATCTTTAAGCTTTTATCTTTACCCAATCCCCATTTTCCTATTATAGAGTCTACGGGATTCTAATGGTATGCTGTGAGTGGAGCAGAGCATCACGCTCTGATACCACCGTTTGTCACACCCCGTTCACCCTGAACCGGAGCGGTGACCGAGTTAACACCGGTTAACCCAAACCTGCCAGGATCATCAGATACTGTATTCCACCACAGCATACACACACTAACATCAATTCATCAGATCAGCGGAAGACTAAGTTTTACCTGTAAATAATTCCCATATACTTGATACCCAATTGGTGATACAATAATTATGTACATTTGGGCCCGAAGGCATGATATATACACAAAAAGAATAAGTTCCAAATATCAAGTATATACAGGAAAACATCAAATCATCAGAGTACACAGCTCGGCTCGGTATCAAGGCTGGAGCTCAGCTCGGCATCAAGGATCGTGCCCAGCTTGGCATCATATGGAAGAGCTCAGCTCGGCCTCGGTAGTGGAGCTCAACACGGCCTCCAAGGTGGAGCTCAGCTCGGCCTCAGAACTGCTGTCCCGCAGCACAGCTCTCACACGAGCAGTCTACGCCGTGCTCAAACTCCTCAGGGGTCCACCAGTCCTCTTCAGGAAACTCGACTGTGGGACCCACCCCATGCTCCTCAGATGTATTACCTACAAAATCATCTAAAAAGGGGGTGCACACGTGGAATGAGCTCACTAGCCCAGTAAGTAGAGAGGTGGACCACACACAACAGTCCACACATCACAACACATCATATGCACTACATGCCATGCAATTCATTTTAAATCCACATCCACCTAATCAACATTACTAAGTCTTTGGTTTAAGTGCTACTACAACCACCATGTGTGTATACTCCGGGTATGAGCCACGAACTCCCTCCCGCGATACGCCCATAGGGCTGTTGGAGAAGGCCCACCGTGAGTACTCGGAAAGATAAAGACAATGCCGTCCACCGGCTCTCAACAGAAATGTAAATAAATGAAATAACAGTGCTGACTCCAGCAATTTAAAAGCAGTACGATTGGCCCTCTTGAATGTACCACCGGGGTTGCCGACTGTCCTACATGACTCATCGGGCGTAATGCCTAACCGCCACAGTGTCCGACAACCACGACCCCTGCTTCCCCCCAAATGGCAACCCAACACCTTAACCCCTGTTGGGAAGGGTCGTAGCACGGGATGATGAAAATCCTAATACCGCATGCTCCTATATGACAGTACGACTGCATAGTGCCTCCGTGTCCCATACCACGGGCCACCAATGCATTCGTTTCCAAGCCGACCACGGCATCTAGTCTATCAATGCATTATGCTCCATGATGCCCACATTCAACATATAACATCTCATTTAATTTGCAATTGAAAGTAAACATAGCATATATGCACATCAATGAGTGGAATGACTAATCTATATAGCATATTCATGATGACATGACTAGATTAGATATAGTTATATGAACGCCAAACAAATGCCTTGAAACAAGGCCAAACGTCCTCTCTCCACTTACCTGTTGCGTACAAGGATTCCCGTTCGGTACGGGTGAGATCCGGAGCTAATCGGGTTGGATTTGGTGAACCTAACATAATCAAGCAGGGTTAGTACTTCACCATTTTAGAATCAAAATTAATGAAATCCGATATTAAAATCGTGTTTAGAACGTCAAAAGAAGGTCACACGTCCGATTTGGGTTCGATCGGACATACGGACCACCTTCGGGGCCAAACAGGTGGGTAAGACAGATGGGTTGTCTACGCACCGGTTATACCCACCGGTTATGACCGGAGGGTAGGTACCCGCCGGTTATACCCGCCGGTTGTACCCGCCGGTTTGGCCAGGGACCCCTGCCTTCTCAGGTGGGTACTCTCAGGCGGGTAGGTACCCGCCGGTTGTACCCACCGGTTATGGCGAAAATGACTCTGTTTCTTCCCCATTTTCTCCATCCTTTGGGGAATCAAATGGGGCTTTTTCCCACCCATTCTTCACACCTTTGAAGTCCTATAGGATGGTTCTAACCTAGATCTAGGTTAGATTCAAGTGAGGGGAAGCCATCTTACCTCTTTGCCCAAAAATGACTTCAAACCCTTCAAATCACTTCCAACTCACAATGCTTCTTCTACCTTGTCAATATCTCTTCAAATCCTTCAAGATCAACACATAAATCATCTATTAAACCTTAGATTCATCATTTCAAAGGGTATTTACAAGATCTCAAGAAACCATACTCAAATCAAGGGTTTAAAGCTTGGGTATGGTGAACGTTCGTAAAACCCAACTTTTCTTACCTCCAACTGTAGATCTGGAGTTGAAGATTACTCTCCTGGCACCGGAATGGAAAGATCTAGCTTCGGCGCCGCTGAAAACCTTCCTTTCTTCCTCTTCCTTTCTTCTTCCCTTTCTTTTCTCTCTCCTCTTTACTTTTCTCACCAAACGTACGAGGGTAATAAATGGAAAGAAAAGAAATCATAAAGCTTTATATACTATTCCTACTTAAGTGAATAGTCTTGGATGGGTCACTCAGGTGGGTGGGTGTACCCACCTGTTATACCCGCCTGAGAGCCAAAACTTGGGATTTTGACCGGGTTCGGACCTCGGCACGATCCCCACCCCAGGCATACGATGTAGCATACGTATATTCCTTAAAGTACGGATATAATACCTGTTTTATCCGTACATAGCCTTATGGTAGGTGCACGTACACGGTTTGGGCACTCCCGTCTCTTCTGGCACTGGCTCGGACTTGTCGGGCCAGCCGGTGTTTAAGGTCACCCGTGCCATCATAGCCCATAAGGAGCCCGCTCTAATATCCTCTGGCTCGGTTCCTGCATGGTTAAACCGGTTCAATCGCAAAATCAGACCGGACTTAAGAAGCGGGATATTACAGTAACCATATCAATTTATGGTTCACATAACTGTGCTTTGCTTGTGGGGTCATACCCCCTTCACCACATTAAAGCTGCATGTGTTGCAAATTGATATTTGTTCCATGTCATTAATCCAAAAATAAAAAACAACCAGAATTTTTCATGTGGCAGGGGACACATCGTACCTACATGAAATCAACTATGAGGTTGTTCTTGTTTGAACTACTTTACTTGTCTCTCTCATCACAATATGTTTCTAACCATAGATCAAAAGTCTTATGGCAAAGGAAAATAAAAAGGGAAAAAAAAAAATGTCAAGAATTTCAAAATTGAAAAGAGATGATAAATGTCAAGAATTTCAAAATTGAAAATAGAAATCAGAAATGTTAAGAATCTCAAAAATTAAAAAGAGACATAGGAGATGTTAAAATTTCAGAAAAAAAAAAGAAAAGAAAAGAAAAGAAAAGAAAGTGAAAAAAATATTAATAAATATATGACCATACCATCAATTTTGAAGATCTAGACAAGGGTTAAGCTCATATTGTCATGTGAACTAATTCTGTATGTGCATCATTAAAATTAAACCTTCAAGATTCTAAAAAGAAATCTTTTATTCGGGTTAGGCATGATTCTGCGTCAAAAGAATTCCCAGTTGTCTGTGTGGACCCATTAAGATAATCGTTTGGTCCAAGTCAGCTCAATACAGTCTATACCCATTTGGATCTTTGCTTACTCCTTAGTCCACCAAGCTCTAGTATTCAAGTACTGTCTGAGTGTTCGACAATCATGGATTCAAAAGTTACCCGACTTAGTTGTATGATAAGTGATTAATAATAAAATGAACTACATCATTTTGCATCATGGATTATATGAAATTGCTTGCATGAATCCCATTCCTCATTGAGTTAGTTAGAGCCCACGTGTTTCTTTTTAGATAATGATGCATGTATTGTTGTACCAATGAGTAGCGACAAGTCTTCTTTTATGGTTGACTACAACGAGGAATGTGGACACCAGAGGCGGAGGAGTACAACACAGATTGTGCTTCCCGTCATTATTTTTTATATACTTTTTGGATGTCATTTATGTGGATATTTATGATATATATCTTGTACTACATTCAATTGGAGATAAAACAGAGTTATTGTAAGATGGTTAATACTTAGTTCCCCCTTAGTACTTGAAGTTGATTTATATATACTCTGATCTCATTGCATTGATTTTAAAAATATTAAGGTTATGATTGTGATTGTTAAGGTACTACTATTAGAGATCTTGGTAGAAATCTGGGATAGTAAACGTCTTAGTCACGCAACAGGCATCCTAGTAGGAGCGGGGTGTAACACCAAAGTCGGGAGGATGAGTGTACAACAACCATAGAATGCGAGTGTGAGCCCCTCAACGGCTCGTTCTCCTGAGCAATAGCATCCTCAATGGCCAAACGAGCACCCTTAATCGCAGGACGGTCCTCTACCCACTCCACGTTGACATCTTCGACGACATTTGTCGTAGCCACCTCAATGACAGGAGGGTCAATAGTGGCGCTTCTCCTTTTCTTCTAGCACCTCGCCAGAGGTTGCTGGGTGGACTCAACTTCTTGTTCTTGCTAAAACTCCTCCCGACCTTTGTTCCAAACTTGGTGGAGGGCAAAGACGCTTAAATGTATTGGCGGTTGATCGGCGTTGCAAGAGGAAAAGAAACTAAAGTTAGAAAATTAATTCAAAACAAAAGTAACCATTATTTATAAGTAATAAGTATGTTGCTCACCATTGCTCAGGCCTGTTAAGCGAGGAAAGCGGCTAGCTCGACCGTGTCAATGTGATGACCCACTGCTTGCATTGTGATGAACACCATCTCGTACGGACCCATGATCTTCGGTTGGGAATTCACCAAGGTTATGTTGGGCAAGACCAGATGTTTTCAACCGGTAGCCCCTCAGCGCCAGACGCGAAGAAAAGCGATGGAAGTGGGCTTTCGATCAACGAATTTGATCGACGAGCATTGGTTCAGGGCATGCCAACCTCGAAGTCTCTTCAAATTTCTAAGATGAAAGCAATGGAGAAAATTTTGAAGGAGGTTGGTTGATCAAAACTAGTCGCAAAGGCATAGAACCCTAGCACGTTCCGCCAAGAGTCAGGAACGAGCTGCAGAGGAAAAATATCAAAATGAGTGAAGACCTCTATCAACAGTGGAGGAACGGGGAGTCTAAACCCCTCCCCCTCCCCCTCTCCCCCTCTCTCTCCCTCTCCTTCCCCCCCACAAAGAAATCTTCATAAAGGCACACCTTATTGCCGACAAAGTGGTCAGGGTAAAGCTGCATAGTTCTCACCCTTAGACCTCGCACATATAACAGCCTCGTGCAAAAAAAAAAAAAAAAAAATTTTCAAGATAATTTGAATATGTAATTTAACATAATGTCATTGTCTTGTAAACTTTTCAAATGCACATGTGAAATGACACAAGTTACATGTACTAAAAGAACTATGTAATAGTATAAGGACCTTACCAAAAAATAAAAAATGTAATAGTATAAGGACAAAAACAAAATAATAATAAGGTACAAGTCATTTGACATCTCAAGCGATGTTAATAAGAAAATCCCAGAATAAAGATGCATCTAATGCATTAGACAATAATTTATTCCCCCCCCCC